>NC_142930.1:79173489-79354366 GCF_046866305.1 Octopus bimaculoides | reverse complement strand
TATATATATTTATATATATATATATATTTATATATATATATATATATATATATATATATATATATATATATATATATATATATATATATATATATATATATATATATATATATATATATATATATATATATATATATATTTATATATATATATATTTATATATATATATATATATATATATATATATATTTATATATATATATATTTATATATATATATATATTTATATATATATATATATATATATATATATATATATATATATATATATATATATATATATATAGTGGAGGTGCAATGGCCCAATGGTTAGGGCAGCGGACTCCCCGTCATAGGATCGCGGTTTCGATTCCTAGACCAGGCGTTGTGAGTGTTTATTGAGCGAAAACACCTAACGCCCCAAGAGGCTCCGGCAGGGGGTGGTGGCAAACCCAGCTGTACTCTTCCACCACAATTTTCTCTCACTCTTACTTCCTGTTTCTGTTGTACCTGTATTTCAAAGGGCCAGCCTTGTCACACTCTGTGTCATGCTGAATCACCCCGAGAACTACGTTAAGGGTACACGTATCTGTGGAGTGCTCAGCCACTTGCAAGTTAATTTCACGAGCAGGCTGTTCTGTTGATCGGATCAACTAGAACACTTGTCATCGTAAGCGACGGAGTGCCAACAACAATATATATATATATATATATATATATATATATATATAAACACACACACATAAGTGTACACATAGAAACACATATACCAAGTAAACATTTCTTCACACTTCATTCCTTCTCATTTCAAGCTCTCTCCAAATTTGTTCTGCTTTCCCATCACCACCAATACCACCACTACTACCACTACTTCTGCCCTGGACTGTTGTCCCCCTTTACTTATTTTTATTAAGTGTAAGATAGCTGCAATGTTCAGCTCTGGTTTCAACTCAATCAACTTTTATCTCCTTATTTTCTCATTACCCACTGACAAGAAACCACCACCACTAATGTCTCCTACAAACCTCAGATAACCTCTTACTTCCTATATACTTAGTACTATATTTAAAGAGTACAGTGTCTGATAAAAACATATTTGTCATAGGCTATTTATTGATATTAGGTTAAGTGCCAACCCCACAAGTTTTTAAATATAAAAACATGTAAAACATCAAAATTCAAGATGGTTGACAGCTAAGTAAAATAGCACTTATCTTCAACCATGTGAATCATAAAGATCAAATAAGTTAAAGATACATTCAATCAGAGGCCATTTAAGAAAATAATTTTGGTGTTACATTTTGTTCTATTAAATTAAATTTTTGATTTGTATGATACTGAAGGTTTGTTTTTTTTGTTTTTTAAACCTCCAAGCTAAAAATACTTGTCATCCTTGTGCTGTTTATTTCTACTCCATTAGTGATTTGGCCAATTCAAATGACTCACAGGAATCAAGTGGATTAATGTTACATTTGAAGAAACACACTACTCAAAATTTTGTGAGCTTGTGAGATTCAAATCCCCTCTAAATATAAAGATTCACTAGAAATGGTCTGACCCACACAGTTAGTCTATGTGGTTTTATGAGGTGCTTTGCACACAGAAATATATTTTGAGAGAGATATTGATGGTCCTAGAAGGACAATAGCTTTTCTCGGGTACAAAGATTTCATCCTCTGGCACAGCCGATTTTATATATGCAGTTTCTTAACCTTGCATAATTTTCTGCAGGAGGCTTTCATGCTAAGAGAAGGTTCCAAAAATTTTGTGAAAAGTTCAGGTGGTGTTTTGGGACTCACAGAAGGCTCTATGACATTTCAAAAATGAATGTTCTTGAAACCAGAAATGGTGAGATAACAGAAATTTGAAGAAGAGGAATACCTTTCTAGAGATGATGAAGAAGCAACCTTTATGAGCAATCCTTGAGATCTAGTAACTCTTATAGTGACAGGCAAAACAGTCAAAACAGCACAGAAGTGCTGTACCAAGTTGCAGTGTACTGGTCAAAGGTACTGGTAGTAGGAATGTTTGTAGTAACCATCATGGCATCGATATTCACAACAGATATAGTAGCAATGGAGAGGACACCAGCTACAAAATATCAAGATATAGCAGTGCTGAACTGCAGCCACATCAATGAATGCAAGAGATAGCTATGACATCATCAATTCATACCCAGCTTGTACTGGCAACCCAAATACTGACATACCAACTAACAGAGCTGTGGCCAAGCTCATGCAAGAACTATCATGAGCTCACCAGACAGCCTTTTACCAACAACTCAGATACCCAACCTTTTTCTAACCATCAGTTTTTAACAATAGTGTCAAACTTTCCTACCAGTATGTATGCTTTCTTCTTCACACTATACAGAGTTACTATATGCAGAAACACACACATATGTTTGTGGCCATGCTACATGGCAGTGAAACATGGACCGTGACTGCTGAGGACATGCGCAAGCTCGAAAGGAATGAGGCCAGTATGCTCTGATGGATGTGTAATGTCAGTGTGCATACTCGACAAAGTATAAGTACCTTGAGAGAAAAGAACCTAAGAAGCATCAGTTGTGGTGTGCAAGAGAGACGATTGCGCTGGTATAGTCACGTGGTGAGAATGGATGAGGATAGCTGTGTGAAAAGGTGCCACACCATAGCGGTTGAGGGAACCTGTGGAAGAGGCAGGCCCAGGAAGATCTGGGATGAGGTGGTGAAGCATGACCTCCGAACATTAGGCCTCACCGAGGCAATGACTAGTGACCGAGATCTTTGGAAATATGCTGTGCGTGAGAAGACCCGGCAAACCAAGTGAGACCAAAATCCAAGGCCTCTGCGAGGGATGTAGCCAGCCCATTTATGCGTACCTTTCCTCCATTGGACACTAAACTCTGCTTGCGAAGACCTGTTGAGGCAAGTGAAATCGAAATCGAACTAAATTCGATGACTGGCCCCCATGCCAATGTCTCCTCCACTAGACACTAAACTCTGCTTGCGAAGACCTGTTGGGGCAAGCGAAAGCGAAATTGTGATGGCACCACCGTTCAAGCATGATCATTACCAGCACTGCCTTCCTGGCACTTGTGCCGCAACTTCGCGTTCCTGGCACTTTTGCCGGTGACACGTGAAAAGTCATTCGAGCGAGATCGTTGCCAGTGCCACCGGACTGGCTCCTGCATAGGTGGCACGTAAAATACACCATTTTGAGTGTGGCCGTTGCCAGTACCGCCTGACGGGCCTTCGTGCCAGTGGCACGTAAAAGCATCCACTACACTCTCAGAGTGGTTAGCGTTAGGAAGGGCATCCAGCTGTAGAAACTCTGCCAAATCATATTGGAGCCTGGTGTAGCCATCTGGTTCACCAGTCCTCAGTCAAAAGGTCCAACCCATGCTAGCATGGAAAGCAGACGTTAAACGATGATGATGATGATATATATATATATATATATATATATATATATATATATATATATATATATATATATAAAGATGAGAATGTGTGTCTGTGAGTCTGTCTGTGTGAATCCCTAAAACTTGAGAACTACACAACCAATTTCATTCAAATTTTACACATGCCTTACTGAGGGTCCAGGTAGTGTTTTAGGCCAAAAACCTTTTGAACTTCTTGCCTGGTGCGAGCCTAGTGCAATATCATATCTCCTCCACTATTGCAGTATTACATGTCAAAAGTGAAACAATGTCATCCCTCTATTTTAATGTCAGACAGTTTCACTTTAATACTGAAACTATTAAAGTGAAACTATTATCTCATATATATATATATATATATACAAGCATACATACATAAATGCGATTGACAAACTTTTATTCCCTACAAACTGTGAGTTTTTTTTTAATCTTTCTTCACACATTTACTTACTACCATATATATATACAGAGAATACACATCCATACATACATATGTACAAATACACCGATACATACAAACAAATACCTGTCTATCTTTTTCAAATACGATTCACTCTTTCTTAAAACACATTTACTTTTCCCTACAAACTGAGGTTTTGCAATACAAACTGTGAGTTTTTGGAAAATCTTTTTTCACACATTTACTTACTACCATATATATACACACAGAATACACACTCATACATATGTACAAATACACACTCATACATATGTACAAATACACACATACATACAAATAAACGCATACATACAAATACCTGTCAGTCTTTTCCTAAAAAAGATTTTCAAGAAATTCACAGTTTGTAGGGAAGAAATGCTTGACTGTCGATATATATATACACAGAATACACACTAATACATACATACATACATGCATGCATACATATAAATACACACATAAATGCGATCGACAAACTTTTATTCCCTACAAACTGTGAGTTTTTGGAAAATCTTTTTTCACACATTCACTTACTACCATATATATATACACACAAAATATACATACATACATACGTACAAATACACACATTCATACAAATAAACATATACATACAAACACCTGTCAATCTTTTCCAAATACGATCGACAGTCAAACATTTATTCCCTACAAACTGAGTTTCTTGAAAATCTTTTTTAAGACACATTTACTTACTAACACACACACATACACACACACACACACACACACATATATATATACAGAATACACATTAATACATACATACAAATACACACATACATACTAATACCTGTCAGTTTATTTATTTATTTGCCGTTTCTTATCATCTTTTCCCCCTTCAATGTTACGCATACTTTCCAAGACAATATCTCTGTACTTTCACCCTTTCTTTTGGACATTCAATGCCACCGAAAAAGAGAAGTCGCCATACCGCATCAGCACTGGCGCTAAAGGCGATTAGAGTAAACGAGTCCGCCGACCAAACTGCTTTTACACTTTCACAGAGCGCCTTATGTGCAGTGCAATTTTTCCATTATCATTTGCAAATGCGCCTTCTGCTACCACTGCGAGACCTTCACACGACCAACACCAGCTACGTTCTATGTTGCAGTGGAACAGTCGATGGTGAGAAGCTGCCAACGGTGTAATGAGTACCAACAGCCATTACTGGCACCTACGGGCTTTCAAGTATGAGCCAAACTTTAATTACTCCATCCGCGCTGACATAAATATAGGGGAAATGTGCTTCAATTGCCAATTCTGCAATGCTAAAAAGTGGGCTGGGGAGACACCTGGAATGTGCTGCTTAAACGGTAAGGTCAGCTTGCCCCCTCTTCCAGAACCACCAAAGCCTTTGAAGGAACTACTTACTGCTTCTACCACAAGGTCATCAAAATTCTTTCAAATCATCAGAAATTACAATTGTGCACTTCAGATGACTTCTTTCGGGGCTAACGTTGTCACAGACAGTGGTTGAATGTCTACTTTCAAGGTCCAGGGACAGGTGTACCATCTTATTGGATCGCTCCAGCCACTACAAAATTGCAAGCCTTCGTTCCTCCAAATTTACTTAATTTCCAACTACAGTAGGCAACTTGATGTGCAGTTCGGCGTTATTCCACCACCTGCAAACATTGACGCTGATACTTTTGACAGGGACATTCTACTCAGTCTGCAAAACATGCCTTGTGAGCACAACAGCTATATTCGCAGTTTCAAATACGCCTTGCAAACAGCCCCTTCACCAAACCTCACCATTGTCATCGATGCTGACAAAAGGCCTTCTGGGGAGCACGCACGCCGTTATAACGCTCCTTCGTGCAATGAAGTGGCTGTACTTCTCCATGGTGAACAGCACAATAAGCAAGACATACTTATTCATAGCCGTGACAGTCGTCTTCAACTAGAGCTGATACAGTACGTGCATGTCTTAAGTCATCTACATTGTGGCCCCTGGTGAACACTCTCAAACTTAACACTAACATGTGTACTCATATGCGAGGTGGCATAGCATCAGCAGAATTTTCTAACACCCTCTTTGCACTTGGCGAAGGCAAAACTCCCTGCAACGAAAAGGGTAATGTTACCATCGATTCACTCTGTACCATTGTTAATACACCTGATCTCATGGATGCAGTGTTCCCAGATCTCCAAGTAAATTATCAGAATATGGATTGGATTGGCCAAAGGGCTATTCTGGCCCCGAAGAATAAAATTGTTAACCATATTAACGATCAAATGCTAAAACTCATTCCTGGGGATTGCTATATATATAAGTCTATTGATAGAACTCCTGACCCCGAGGACGTCATCAACTATCCAATAGAGGTACTAAATTCCTTTCAGCCCCCTGGACTACCCCCACACATTCTGAAACTTAAACTTGGTGCTCCTATAATGCTCATTCAAAATTTGGTTCCGCCAAAACAATGCAATGGGACACGTTTGATCGTTAAGTCCTTATCTCCCGATCTAATTGAGGCCACAATAATCACAAGGTGCGGTCGAGGCAACGTTTTGCTCATACCGAGGATGCATCTTTTCCCATCAGGAGCAGACCTACTTTTCATATTTCAGAGGTCCAGTTTCCAGTCAGGCCATGCTTCACAATGTCAATTAACAAAGCACAAGAGCAAACGCTGTCTGTCGCGGGAATACATTTGGGGGAGCCGTGTTTCTCTCATGGTCAGCTTTACGTTGGCTGCTCACGTGTGGACAGCAAGAGTGATGCTTTCGCGTTCGTTCCACAAGGAAAAACTAAAAAGACTGTGTACAAGGAGGTTTTATAGGATTACTTCGCTTCCTAATTTTATAATTTTTTCTAATTTTAAAAAAATTTTTGCCTATTTGTTAGTAATTTCTAAGTAGGTGTAGGTTAATATTCATTGAAGTGCACTTGACACTCCCAACCATCAGCTGTAAAAAGGCTGATTCTCGCGGTGTTACAAAGCTTCATTACAAATCAGACCCTGCTCAAAAATCAGCTGTTCTTCCTTACCAACCCCCATTCGGCGGGCATCAGAGGACCATGGACACATTACTATTTCACTTCTGTACGACTTTCAAACGGTCAACAATGCTTTCATGACAACATTTACATTTTTAGGCGGTTCCCTGCAATTACTTCACACTTGACCAACATCTGGCCTCCACTCAGCTCTATTTGCCTCCCTTCGTCAGCACAGCAGCCTCATCTTCTACATCCAACGTATGTGAAACATCTCCCCTCTTCCATTTCCTCTCTCAACATTACAGTTTACATCAACAGCGACAGGATCGCAACATACAATTTGAAAACCAAGCAACATTTTTTATACAACAACAAATGTAATCATAATGATGATCAATGAAACAAATGGATTAAAATAATTACATGAAGTAACTATCACTTACACACCATTACAATTTACATCAAATAACAAGACTTCAAAAGTCGATAAAACTAAATACATACATCCTCTCTCTCACCATTATATTTTACACCATCACATCTTACATCAAATACAAAATATTTAAAAGTGACAGGTCATTTTACACAACATCTCCATGACAGAGGTGTTGTGATTCATCTAGTCAGCACCACTACACTCTTGCCGGTCTGACATATGGTGAGTAGATGCTATTATTGTATATTTTCAAACTTACCCATATTTACTTACCCATGATTAATCCCCCTCTTTCCTCCATAGGGCATCTGTTCTGTTTTCACAGAGTATGAAGTTTTGTAACAGCACGTTCACTGCTGTTGGTGGAAAAGGAACATGCCGTATTCACCTGCGAACGTTTTACACACCCTTCCAGGACTACCTACCAAATTGTTACAATTGTGAGAACAATAACACAGCCTTTTCAGGGCCACTTCACATTTTATTGTTACCCTTTCTTAGAGTGTTGCAATGCTCTTTGCAGGGCTTTCTATCCAGTTGCAAATCCATTGGTTGGGCGTTAACTTATATCAATCTTTGCCTCAATAATCATAATTGAATAGAATCATTAATAGTACTTTAAAGCAATTCAGCCCCGAGCAATGCCGGGCACTTCTGCTAGTATATTATAAACCCGGTGTGTACGGGATGGCACCAGTGGTTTCATGACTTAGTGATTAGGAGAATTCAGCTCACAATAATAAAGTCATGATTTTGATTCTCAGAGGTGTGTTGAGTCCTTGAGTAAGACCCTTTATTCCATATTGCTCCAGCCCACTTATCTGGAAAAACTGAGTAGTACCTGTATTTCGAAGGGCCAGCCTTGTCACACCCTGCATCGTGTTTGCAGAGCGCTCAGCCACTTGCATGTTAATTTCATGAGCAGGCTGTTCTGTTGATCAGATCAACTAGAACTCTCGTCGTTGAAACTGATAGAGTGTCATTATCAACCACATATATTTAATACTAGCAGTATAGCCCGGCTTTGCCCGGGATTAAGTTGGGATTATTAAGCTAATCAAGTTCTTTATTTCAAACCAAACTAAGTAACATGACGTCATATTTTGGGCAGAATCAGTGTTGCAACTGGAGCGCATGGGTTGAGAGTTTGATCGGCAGAGGTGATCAGGTTACACATGCCATCCCTTTGAAAACACCACCGCCATCATCTAACCCCTCTTTGCTCATGGGTTAGGAACCCGGAGAACATTATTTTTCTTTGTGGTTGGGTCGTTGATGACCTCTTTCTAGCATATTGGATATCCACCCCTTATACACGTGTAATCCCTTACACGTGTAATCCCTTACACGTGTAATACAATTTTTTCTGAATTTTCAGATTTGTTATATGCTAGGCCACTTGGTTTTAAATTGAATTAATATTCAATTTATCATCCTATCTATCTATATATATATATATATATATATATATATATATATGAGCAACACACACATACACACACGCACGTATGTACACCAATTGCATACATATTTTTTGTACACATACATGTTCGTATGTGTGTGTGTGTGTTGCCTGTATATCAACAAAACACACACACCTTGCCTTACATATATATACGGATAAATGATTTGAAATAAATATATTTTGGAAATGGCGGTACAATACCTAGAAACGTGAAAATCAGACCACATGGGTTTGTTTACATCAATTCGGCAGAGGTAGAGAGAGCGCGTTCTCCCTCTCTATCTCTCTCTCTCCCTCCCTTACACACATTTATCTCTCTTTCTTTCTTTCTTTCTTTCTTTCTCTCTCTCTCCCTGTCTCACACACACAGCAACATTGCACACACACACACATGCTGCTCTCTCACACTAACAAAACAACTTCACATACACACCACACTTTCTGTCTCGCATACTCACTATAAAAAGATAGCATCTATTTCTTTTTGGCAACATGTGTTTTGTGTGTAATGTTGCTGTGTGTGTGTGTGAGAAAGAAAGAAAGAAAGAAAGAGAGAGAGATAACTGGCATGTGTATGTAAGGGAGGGAGAGATAGAGAGAGGGAGAGAGAAAGAGAGAGGGAGAGAGAGAGAGGGTATTTTTTTCTGTTTGATTGCTGCTTACCACACAGACGCTGGCAAAGAAATGTATGTCTCCTTCACCCTCCCTCTCACAAACATACAATTTCTCTTGCTCTCTCTCTCTCTACTTCAGCGCTTACGCACAGATATGACTTCGCCATGTCAACAAACTTCAAAATTGGTAAAAGTTTATCGATTTTTACAGGTATACGCGGGTACCTCTGAGAGAGAAAGTTCACTAAAATGCACATAGGGTCATTCCGAATCTTCTCCTAAAATTGGAGCGACATGCGTGCTAATTTGTGGATGTGCATAAACCACATTCACATACACACACACACAAACATCTTCTGTTTTATAGATATTGATTTTATAGATATTGATATGTGGTTGATAATGTTTATTACACTAGCACTGATTCTATTTCATATTTGAATGTGTGTGTGTGTATGTGTGTGTGTGTGTGTGTGTGTGTGTGTGTGTGTGTGTGTGTGTGTGTGTGTGTGTGTGTGTGTGTGTGTGTGTGTGTGTGTGTGTGTGTGTGTGTGTGTGTGTGTGTGTGTGTGTGTGTGTGTGTGTGTGTGTGTGTGTGTATAAATGAAAAAAATGTAACGTAAATAAACCAACAACATATTGTATACTGAGAGTATAACCGGACAGGAGACAGACACAGAAGGTCCCTAATTCTTCATCAGTTATCAATCAAATGGTAATACTCAGTTTTACACCATTAATGATAAGACTGAGAACTTCTCATGCTGGCGGTGTCCACAAAAGTTGCGGAGAATATAGGGCTGAGAGCAAACAAAACAAAACAATAGACAGTGGACAAACGAAAGTGAATAAATGTGACTTAAGATGATGGACAAAGACAAAATAAATAAGAAATAAGCAAAATATAGCCTCAGGGCCAAAAGGACAAGAATGGTGAGTAATGCTTAGAAGACATCCTAAAGGATCGACAACAGTGAGACACAGAGAATTTGTGACCAGTCAGCTACACAACCAATGTGTAAAAGGGAAGGAAAGAAAGAAAATTTAGTCATGGATCATGTGACAGCAGCAGACAGAGGAGAAAGAGGGCAAGAGAGAGGGAGAGAGAGAAAACAGGGGAAGGGATCAAGGGGAGAAAGAGGAGAAAAGAGAAAGGCTAGGAATACAAGTGGGCAAGAGAAAAAAGAGAAAGAGGAAAGGCTAGAAATAGAAGTAAGAGGGCAAGAGAGGGAAAAGGAGAAAGAGTGAAGGCAAGAATTAGAGTTGCACAGATATATAAAAAACTTACTATTAATACAAGTCAGGGTGCATTGCATTCTGTTACTTAATAAATGAACAAATGAAAATAAGTAGAGTAAATTAACAAATGACATAACATATACTGAGTGTACAACCAGACAAGAGACAGACAGAAAGTCCCTGATTCTTCATCAGTTATCAACCAAATGATAATACTCAGTTTTGCACCATTAAAGATAAGCTTGTATGGCTATGTGATAAGAAGCTTACTTCCCAACCACATGGCTTTGGTTCAGTTCCAATGCATGGCATCTTGGACCAGAGTCTTCTACTATAGCCTCAGGCCAACCAAAATCATGTGAGACAGAAACTGAAAGAAGCCTGTCATACACACACACACACACATGTACAGCACAGTGTGATTCAGAAAGAATGAAATAAATTTAGAGACTAGATACTCTAAGCTGTGAGAAGAAATTATTATAAACACATTCCTTCTATGTTTTCAATGAATGAAAACAGAGGGGGAAAGACTCTAGATGGGCCATTTCACAGTTTATTAACTGTTTCTCAGAAGCAATGTACCCAGTTTCATTCCCCAATCAATACCACAGAATATCCAGTTGATTACATAAAGCAGTCAAGTATTAAACTATTGTGAAAGTGAACAGGTTGATTTGCATGTCAGTGCTTTTGAGAGCTTGTCATTAATTAAACATTTATATACTTCATGCACAATGCAGAACGATTGAAATAAATTTTAAAAACTGTAAGAATGGAATTACTTTTTGTCTGCTTTCAATAAGCAGAAAAAAGATTGGGAGAGACTCCTGATGAACTGTTTTCTAATTTGTTGACTGCTCCTCAGAAATTAAGTCATTACCATAGTGAACAGCTTAATATGCTTATTCATCATTTTGACTGCTCGTCATTTATTAATATATTATAGCTTAAAAGGTATTAACAGTAATAGCTTAATTTTTTACTGCTTTAAATAGCAGCTAAATATTGTACAAGGGAGTACCCAAAAGTAACCGGAAATGTTCTCTGTGAGACAAACCCATTGTAGTTCAGGCTTCCACTGCTAGAAGCCACTTGATGAAACCCTCAGGCATCAGTCTGCTGACTGACATTGTCCAGTGAGTGAAGTCATGCTGTCATGTGGTGCATCTTTGTTTTGCAGTGCTGCTCCTCTGTTTGTTGAGTTTTGTAGTGGCTAAAATGAAAGAACAGTGAGCTTCCATAAAATTCTGTTTTCTGCTGCAGAAAACTGACTGAAACAGTTCTCATGCTTCAAACAGCTTTCAAGGACACTGCCATGACCAAAACACAAGTTTATAAGTGGTTTCCATGCTTTTGGAATGGTCATTTGTCACTTGAAGACCAACCTTGTTTAGGATGACTGTCAACCTCTCAAACAAATGGAAACATCATGAAAATTTGTGAACTAATCTTGGAGGACTGTCACTGAATAATTGACAAACTTGTTGATATGGCTGGTGCATCTTGGAGCTCTTGCCAACGAATTTTGAGCAAGGAATTGCAAATGAAAAGAGTTGCAGCAAAATTTGTGCCTCACTTGCTCACAGAAGGTCAAAAGTAGTCATGATTGAATGCATGTTGTGAACTGAAAGAAGTTGATCCAGACTTTTTCAAAGGTCATCACTGATGCTACAGAATTTGCAGATGTAGAAGAGATGAAGAAAAAACAACGGAGGCATTAAAAGGCATCATTTTGCAAGAATTACAGTACTGCTTTGAATAGTGGAAAACACACCTGGACCAATGCACTGCTTCAAATGGAGAATACTTTGAAGGTGATAAAAGTATAAACATGTAAAACTAAGTGAATGAAATAATATTGCAAAATTACGGTTTCTTTTGGGTACCCCCTCGTATACTATTGATTGAAGGAGGCAATCAGGTATGACTCTTATGAAGTGGTTAACAAACTGTGACAGTTCACCAGGAGTTTTCCCACCATCCTTTTTCTGCACACTGAAAGCATTGAAGGAATGCAGATACAAATATATAATTTAGTCTCATGGCTGAACCTTTCAAACATATATATATATATTTGCATGACTTTTCAAAGTCTATGCACACTGTTTTAAAGCCCACCAAAAATAAATTACACCAGATGAGTTTCTCAACAGCCTGGGACTACCTGGACTGCACTCACAGATTTACATTGAAGAAAAGATCCTCACTTATTCTTTTTAGAAAATTTGATACTCCATTTTGTAGCAATTTAATATATGTGATACTCTAACATAGTTTGGCAAAGTTGCATAAAGACATCTCACGCAACTTTTATTTTTTAAATTTCTTTGAATTTCTATGCTTAAATACGAAAGGTTACGATCCTGCAAATAAAATATTTTTCAGAATTACAATTTCTTTTCATTTTTTTGTCCCGAGGTAGAGGTCCACCAAGGTTCTGTCCTCAGCCCCCTCCTATTTATCATAGTCCTCCAGGCGATAACAGAGGAATTCAAGACAGGATGCCCTTGGGAGCTCCTCTATGCTGATGACCTTGCACTAATTGCTGAGTCACTATCAGAACTAGAGGAGAAATTTCAGGTATGGAAGCAAGGACTAGAATCGAAGGGCCTTAGAATCAACCTAGCTAAAACCAAAGTCCTAATAAGTAGGAAGGTAGACAAAACACAAACCCTTTAAGGTAGATGGCCCTGCTCAATATGTAGAAAAGGTGTAGGTAGTAACTCTATAGGATGTACCCAGTGCAAACTATGGACACATAAGAGGTGCAGCAATATCAAAGGAAGGTTAACTAGGAAGTTAGTATTTGTATGTAGCAGATGTTCAGGAGCAATAAACACTGTGAATATGCAGAAAACAACTTCTTCCACATTCCAGGGAGAAAAACTAGACATAGTTGATAGCTTCCGCTATCTGGGTGACCAAGTTAGTAGTGGGGGAGGGTGCATTGAAAGTGTAGCTGCTAGAATAAGAATAGCCTGGGCAAAGTTCAGAGAGCTCTTACCTCTGCTGGAAACAAAGGGCCTCTCACTCAGAGTAAAAGGCAGACTGTATGACGCATGTGTACAAACAGCCATGCTACACGGCAGTGAAACATGGACCATGACTGCTGAGGACATGCGTAAGCTTGCAAGGAATGAAGCCAGTATTCTCCGATGGACGAGTAATGTCAGTGTGCATATCCGATAGAGTGTAAGTATCTTGAGAGAAAAGTTGAACCTAAGAAGCATCAGTTGTGGGGTGCAAGAGAGACAATTGCACTGGTATGGACATGTGGCAAGAATGGATGAGGATAGCTGTGTGAAAAAGTGCCACACCCTAGCGGTTGAGGGAACCCGTGGAAGCGGCAGGTCCAGGAAGACATGGGATGAGGTGGTGAATCACAACCTCCAAACATAAGGCCTCACCGAGGCAATGACTTGCGACCGAGACCTTTGGAAATATGTTGTGCATGAGAAGACCTAGCAAGCCAAGTGAGACCAAAATCCAAGGCCTCTGCCAGGGATGTAGCCAGCCCACTTACACGTAACATTCCTTCATTGGACACTAAACTCCGCTTGCGAAGACCTGTTGAGGCAAGTGAAATCGAAATCAAAATAAATTTGTAGACTGGCACCCATGCCAACGTCTCTTTCATTGAAGACTAAACTCGGCTTGTGAAGACCTGTTGGGGCAAGCGAAAGCGAAATCATGACGGCACCTGTACCAGTGGAGCACTAAGAGCACCGTCTGAGCGTGATCGTTGCCAGAGCACCAGCTGTCTGGCTTCCGTGCCGGTGACATGTAAATAGCACCATTTGAGCATGATCGTTACCAACGTCGCCTTCCTGGCACTTGTGTCAGTGGCACATGAAAAGACATTCGAGCGAGATCGTTACCAGTGCCACTGGACTGGCTCCTGTGCAGGTGGCACGTAAAATACACCATTTCGAGACTGGCCTTCGTGCCGGTGGCACGTAAAAGCACCCACTACACTCTTGGAGTGGTTGGCGTCAGGAAGGGCATCCAGCTGTAGAAACTCTGCCAAATCATATTGGAGCCCGGTGTAGCCACCTGGTCCACCAGTGCTCAGTCAAATCGTCCAACCCATGCTAGCATGGAAAGCGGACGTTAAACGATGATGATGATAAACATTTTTCAGAAGTATTTTCTTTAGACATAGATCAGAATTCTAAGAAAAACATACAAGATTAGTGGCTAGGATTAGAGATAGGAGTTGGAGTTAGGCTTTAGAATAAGGGTTAGGGTCAAGGTTAGGTTTAGGGTTTAGGATTAAGTTAAGGTTTAGAGGTAGTGTTTAAGGCTTAGAGACATTATTTACAATAGACAGATAGGTGTACTCACATTGTTATTACCACAATGTTTTGGCTGATGTACTCTCCAGCCTTCATCAAATATTCTGGTGGAATTTTGAACCCAACTCTTTGACTAATGGGGTATTCTGATCTCATTCCTAAGGTACTTATTCGTTTTTTTTTTTTTTGCTGATATCATTTCCCAAGTCTCTGCCTGGGATTGAACTCAAAATCTGAGGTTTAGTAGCCCGCACTCTTATCCACTACACTATATGCCCATAGAAATGTATAGTGTGAATTTTGGGACTTATAAACCTAATATTTTATCTTCTCTTAATACTGGTTCCCATATTATATTCATATCTGCACTAGGTTTGTTTAGGAGATTATTATGTCCTAGCATATGTGCTGCCTCTTTTAATTTTCGTATTTTCCAATGGTGTTATCTATTATTTTAACTTCATCCCACAGGGGGGGGGGGGGGGTTGTCTCCGTTTTTCTATACATGATCGGCTATATCCGATTTTTCAATTTCCCTCATGTCACAGCTTTATGATGTTCTCCTACCCTTATTTTGAGGGGGCGGCATGTTTCGCCTTTGGTGTAATCTACTGCATGGGATGGAGTACACACAGTTTTTGGTCATATTCTCTTCTATGGGTGGGTTTACTCGGAGGAGGTATTTGCAAAGTGTTGTATTACTTCTGAATACTGTCCTGATGTCATATGGATCACATATCTTTTGAATCTTTTCCAAGAGGCCTTGGACATAGGGTAGACAGACTGTGGTCAGTTTATGGTTTCATCCTCTCTCCTCTCCCTAATTGGAGTGGATGGTATATTTTCTGGGTAATTGTTGCATAATAGATTGTTTCTTAGCCTGATAATTTTTTCGTGGTTTGTATCAGGATTGCTACTTATAGTTTTTGCTCAATGTTTTAGGCATTAAGCAACTCCTCTCTTTATACTGTATGGATGGTAGGAATTGAAGTTGAGGTATTGTCCAGGGAAGATTGGCTTGCAGTATACGGATGTCCTGAACCCATACTCAGTGCATGTTATTAATACATCTAGGAATGCCAGCTGATTGTCTTTTTCCTTTTCCATTGTGAACTGTATGGATGGCTTTATTGAGTTCATGTGATCTAGCAATACTTGGACACCCTCCTGGTGGGGCCAGAGTATAAAAGTGTCATCAACATATCGTAGTCATAGTGTTGGCTTTAGTGGTGTTGATCCTAAAGCCAAATTCTCAAAGTATTTCATGTATACATTGGCTATTACTGGTGATAATGGCAAACCCATAGCCTAACCCTCTTTCTGTCAATATATATCAGTATCTACTCTGAAGTAGGTAGTTTCTATGCAGATAGTCAACATTTCCATCAAGTTTCCTATTGGTATACTAGTGCATTCTTTTAGAGAGGTGTCCGTCACTAGTTTGTCTTCAATCACTGATAGTGCTTCATTAGTTGTAACTCTGGTATACAAAATTATCATATCTAGACTCACCATCTGGTTGGATCCAATAGGGGTATCCTTTATCAATTCTGTGAAGTGAGCAGAATTCTTAACATATGATGTTGACTTACCTGCTAATGGACTGATTATATTCAGAAGGAAGCAGCTCAGTGGATGACAAGCCAAAGCTCTACAGCTCATCTCTCTGGGATGAAGTTAAAATAATAGACAGAGAACACCTATGTCCAAAGCCTCTCCGAAAAGATACAAAAGATATGTGGCCCATATGACATCAGGACAGTATTCAAGAGTAATACAACACTTCGCAAATATCTCCTTCGAGTAAAACCACCAATAAAAGAGAATATGACCAAAAACTGCGTGTACTCCATCCCATGCAGCTGTGGTAGGTTATACAAAGGCAAAACATGCCGCCCCTTCAAAATAAGGGTAGAGAAACATCGCAAAGCTGTGACACTAGGAGATATTGATAAATCAGGTATAGCTGATCATGTATGGAAAAACGGAGACCACTGTCCCCTATGGGATGAAGTTAAAATAATAGAGAACACCACTGGAAAATATGAAAACTAAAAGAAGCAGCACATATGATAGGACACAACAATCTGCTAAGCAAACAGAGTGCAGATATGAGTAGCATATGGGAACCAGTATTAAGGAAGGATAGGAAAATATTAAATTTATAAACTCTAAAATTCACTCCATAATTGCCCATGGGCATATGGCATAGTGGTTAAGAGTGCAGGCGACTAACCCCTAGATTCCAAGTTTGATTCCAGGCAGTGACCTGAATAATAATAACATCAGGAATGATGTTATTATTAGGAATGAGAACCCAGGCTCGAAATTTCCACAAGGCTAGAGGGTATATCAGATAAAACGTTGTGTTAACAACAAACAAGATGAGGACAAATATCTGTCAAATGTAAATAATGTAAATAATGAACTTCCTAAGCAGACCTAGTGCACATATGAATGTAATATCAGAGCTAGTATTAAGAATAGATAAAAAAATATTAGGTTTATAAGCCAAGAAATTCACTCTCTACTTGTCTATGGGCATATATCAGAGTGGATAAGAGCACGGGCTACTAACTCTCGGATTCTGAGTTCAATCTCAATCAACAAAAAATAACAACAGCAAAAAGAAAAAATGGGAACAGAGGGTTGAGTTCAAAATTCCAGAACACCTGATGAAGGCTGGAGAATACATCAGCTGAAACATTGTGATAACAACAAATAAGGTGAGAACACCTATCCAGCAGTTACTCTTTTACTTGTTTCAGTCATTTGACTGCAGCCATGCTGGAGTACCACCTTTATAGTCGAGCAAATCTACCCCAGAGCTTATTCTTTGTAAGCCTAGTACTTATTCTATCGGTCACATTTGCCGAACCGTTAAGTTACGGGGACGCAAACACACCAGCATTGGTTGTCGAGCGATGCTGGGGGGTGGGGGGACAAACATATACACACACATACATATATATATATATATATACATATACGACAGGCTTCTTCCAGTTTCCGTCTACGAAATCCACTCACAAGGCTTTGATTGGGCTGAGGCTATAATAGAAGACACTTGCCCAAGGTGCCACACAATGGGACTGAATCCGGGACCATGTGGTTGGTAAGTAAGCTACTTACCACACAGCCACTCCTGCGCCTATGTAAATAATGTACATTATTCCTCATCTCAAAATATAGAACAGTACTTAGGATTAGGGGTTTTGAGTTAGGTTTAAGGTTAAATTTAAATGGAAAGTGGAGAAATCTTTTTTCAGAATAAAAATCACTTATGCTTAAAATATGGAAATCTGAAAAAATGTTTTTTAGAAATAAAATTAAATTAAAAAAATAAGTTTAAGGAGTACTTAATCCTGAGAGTTTTTCCGAAAACTGTGGTGCAAGTTTAACTGCTTTGCTGTTTTTAATTTCCAGTCTCAAATTCATTGCTGTGCAGATAAAAAAAAAAATTCGCTTAGCAACCCATGTTTCTTAGGGGAGGGGTTGCTTTTCTCAGCTCGCCATTGTGGACAAGTGTGTTCCAGCATAGCCTTTGATTAACCAGTGTGACTTAAATCAAATTTAATCGATAGAAACCCCACAGAAGCAAGCCACGCGTGCGCGTGCGCGTGCGTATGGGCAGGTGACTGTCAACTCGTTTGAATTTACGCTCCTGAACATACGCCACAATTTCTGGCCTCAGAACAAAATGTTCTGGTAATCTTCCAGTTTAGGGAGGTAAAAAAAGTAAATAAAAATACAAGGGAAATAACTTAACGTCTTGCTAGTATTATCCGTAGTACTCTGAAATGTGTTTTTTTTTTAGCTGTTTATGAATAAATCACACACGTGATTGAATATCATAGTACCGGTTGCACAACAACTTATGGTAATCTTCCAGTAGAGGGAGATAACGGTCAAACTAAAGTGCTTGACCCGAGCTCAAAAATGAAAAAAAAAATTAGTGTAATAGGTGTAAACCTACTTGCTGTGAACGAATATGAAGAAAAAAATGCGCACTCGCGAACGGGTGGGGTAGGGGAGAGGACTCGGAACATTGACATCGTGAATGTTCCGAGACGCCTCACCGATCTCTCAGCCGGTACTATGATATTCAATCACGTGTGTGATCTATATATAAACAGTTAACTTCAATCACGTGTGTGATTTATTTATAAACAGCTAAAAAAAAAACACATTTCAGAGTAGTACGGATAATACTAGTAAGACGTTAAGTTATTTCCCTTGTATTTTTATTTACCTCCCTAAACTGGAAGATTACCAAATGTTCTACTTCCCAATAAAACTTCAGCCAAAAAATACTTTTTGATGGTTATTACCTACCCCGACAGCGAGATAAAGTGAAACCATATACAACTGGGACATCGTTCAATCTGTAAGGAACAACAACTAATTTTCTCTCAAACCACACCCCAACGATAGTTAAAACAAGGAAGAACAAACTGGACTGTGTAATTCAAGATAAACGGAATGGCCACGAATAGCATGTATTGGATCTTTTTTTAAAACGGGGGCCACATTTTTCATTAACGAAACACTTTGAAACTTGGAACACTGGTAGAATGTGTCATATAAAACATCTTTTTCTCTTAGTCTTCTTTAAAAAAAAAGAAATCCATAAATTATTCCATGTTAAAGTTGTCGTATTTCTGTAATTTCAACCAATCACTGACGTCCATTCAGCCGATATACATTAAGCGTCGACTACATAAACAAACGATTCTGAAACAATTAACCCTAACCCTAACCCTAACCCTAGGGTTAGGGTTAGGGTTAGGGTTAAAGCAAATTTAAAATGAAAAAAGCAAATTAAACGAAGAATCGTTTGTTTATGTAGTCGGCACTTAATGTATATCGGCTGAATGGACGTCAGTGATTGGTTGAAATTATCGAAATAAGACAATTTTTTTCATGAAATAAATTCGAATACAAAAATATTTTTCTGTTCTATAACACAAAATAGATAAGTATACGAAGTTTGAAAGTCTTTCGGTACCAAAAACACTACGTAAAACATTAATGAAAAATGTGGCCCCGTTTTAAAAAAGATCCCATGTATTATATCGCAGGCCTTATCAAAGTCCGAGCGAAGCAGCAAAGCGAGATGCGTTATAAGAAAGACAACTATTAGTCAACTAATGAATTCTCTCCCCTGCACGAAACTCTTAAGCTTATAGAATTATGGGTTTGTACGTAATTTGTGGTTTACTGTTGGACCATCATTATTCTAATTGTTATTAAAAAGAAAACAAAAAAACGAGACCACTGTAAAACTGTAAGGGAAGCACAAAGAAGTTGTATTGTTTATACTGAAAACTAATCTAGCTACATTACAAGATATTGTTTCCTACTTTAATGGAACAACACTTCAAGCTAGTGGAATTTTTACAGCACCATTATTCCTTAGATCAGTGGTCCCAACCTTTTCACTACCAGCCACCCCTTTTATTTAAATGAGTTTTCCCACGGACCCCTTTTAATATACTTATCCTTATATATATACATGTGTGTGTGTGTGTGTGTGTGTGTGTGTGTGTGTGTGTGTGTGTGTTTTACTCTTTTACTTGTTTCAGACATTTGACAGTGGCCATGCTGGAGCACCGCCTTTTAGGTCGAGCAAATCGACCCCAGGATTTATTCTTTATAAGCCTAGTACTTATTTTATCGTCCCTTTTGCCGAACCGCTAATTTATGGGGACGTAAACACACCAGCATCGGTTGTCAAGCGACGTTGGTGGGAACAAACACAGACACAAACATATACACACACATACATATATATATATATATGTAGTGGATCTCACATGCATGAAGTGGATTCGATCCACTATAGCTATAGCTAAATTTAAATCAACACTGCAGCAGAACTTTTCCCAATAGTTTTTCTGACAGTAGTATAATATTTTCCAGATGCCTTTAGCTAGGCCGAAACAATGTCTTCACCACTTCACCCTTCCTAACCTCTTCTTATTTCTTTATTGCCCACAAGGGGCTAAACATAGAGGGGACAAACAAGGACAGAAAAGGGATTACATCGATCCCCAGTACGTAACTGGTACTTAATTTATCGACCCCGAAAGGATGAAAGGCCAAGTCGACCTCGGTGGAATTTGAACTCAGAACGCAAAGACAGACGAAATACCGCTAAACATTTCGCCCGTTCTGCTAACGTTTCTGCCAGCTCGCCGCCTTAAACCCTTCCTAACCTCTTCTACTCCACGAAAAACTAGAATAGAGATAACAAGACCACCAACTAAATCTATTGTTCTCAATAATATATCTATCCTTCTGGATTGTTATAAAAGCAAAGAAACCCCAAGAAAAATTTAGTTTAGTCACCGGTCGGTGACGACTCAACCAGTTCAGTCACCAGTCGGTGACAACTCAATGAGAACGATGTCTGGCTGACCAGCTAGAACCTTGGCCAGAGGGAAAAATGAAGTTTACTGCCAGCAACTGTGAGACAACATCCCACACTCTGCAACTTTCACAAGCTCACTTTCTTTTCTCTGTAACATTACCATATCTCTGTCTATATACTGCTACAAGATCATGTACACACATATACAGGCCGAAATTAACTTTCTTTACATTGCATGCTTTACGAACTGTGTTATACTATTACACTAACCTACCCGTCGTGGTATGGCATTTATTAAAGTAACGGTAAATAAATATTTCTTTACAACTTCGATCACTGTTCATCATTCATCTTACAGCCGTTACAATCAGTGACCCTTAACATCAACTAACATTAATCGTTACAATTGGTAACCTCCTTCATCTTACAACCGTTACAATTGGATCTCTATTCTAGATTTTGGTGATGTAGGAGAGGTTAGGAAGGGTCAAGTGGTGAAGACATTGTTTCGGCCTAGCTAAAGGCATCTGGAAGATATTAAACTGCTGTCAGAGAAAAACTATTGTTCCACCGTGGGAAAAGTTCTGCTGCAGTGTTGATTTAAATTTAGCTATAGTGGATCGAATCCACTTCATGCATGTGAGATCCACTACATATATATATATATATATATACGATGGGCTTCTTTCAGTTTCCGTCTACGAAATCCACTTACAAAGCTTTGGTCGGCCCGTGATTATATAAGGTACCACGCAGGTTTCGTAAGCAAGCTACTTACCACACAGCCACTCCTACGCCTATATATATATATATATATATATATATATATATATATATATATATATATATATATATATATATATATATATATATATATATATATATATATATATATATATATATATATATATATATATATATATAAAGTATTTGGATTCTGCCACGGAGGAAGCCGATGTTCAATTCACATGTTTGCTGACTGTATTGTTTAGGTGTCTCGCTTGTTTATAACCAGGAGTCGAATTGTGTGAATGCGGTGTAGACCATTAATTTGACATAACTTTTAGAATACGTTATAAGTTATTTATTAAGATTTGTAATGGTAACATTTGCTATATGTTGTTGGCACTCCGTCGCTTGCGATGTTGAGGGTTCACGTTGATCCGATCAACGGAACAGCCTGCTCGTGAAATTAACGTGCAAGTGGCTGAGCACTCCACAGACACGTGTACCCTTAACGTAGTTCTCGGGGATATTCAGCATGACACAGTGTGACAAGGCTGACCCTTTGAATTACAGGCACAACAGAAACAAGAAGTAAGAGTGAGAGAAAGTTGTGGAGGAAAAGTACAGCAGGGTTCGCCACCATCCCCTGTCGGAGCCTTGTAGAGCTTTAGGTGTTTTCGCTCAATAAACACTCACAACACCCGGTCTGGGAATCGAAACCGCGATCCTATGACCGCGAGTCCGCTGCCCTAACCACTGGGCCATTGCGCCTCCGACATTTGCTATAACACAGCAGATAAACAATAATAACAGGAAAAAAATGTTCACAAGAAACAAATTCAGTCGTGGTATTCGTGATGTAGGAATTGCTGTTTGTGTAACTAGTGTTTTTGCTTGTTTGAATAGACAAAGCGTGTGTGTACAAAAAATCTTACTTGTATAACAGTCGTTCGTTCAACCGTGTTCTCGGGCTGGTAAGAGTCAGCAGTCGTGATGTCTCATTTAGACAGATGACAGTCCTTGTAAAGTATGTGGTATCTGATAGCAGCTGACTTTGTAGCACTGGTGTGGGGTCTGCCAGCAACTGACCTTTCTTGGCCAAATGTCTTTCTATTTATAATACTTGGTGGTCACAGCGCTGACAAGAGAAGCTATGTCTGGCTATATCAGTGTCGAAGTTCAAGCGTTTTGGCCGTTAATTTTTGACAAACATTTTCTTTGTCATTCGTTATCTATAGTGGATCTCTTAGTTTTACAAGCAATTCACTTGAATGTGTGGTCTTTTGTTGGGAAAATATACTTTTGACTGTGGGAAACATTTTCCTCTGAGGTCGAGTTGTGAGCTGAGAGATGTGGGTTCAGTTTTGAGTTGAAATCTCTCACACTACTCCCCTCCCCACAAAGTTTCCTGGTACGGAAAAAAGGAAATTTTCAATATAGCGCGAAACAGAAATGCACCACTGTGAAAAACGCAGTTTTAGTCGGGCACTAGATGCATGGTATTTAAATGCATGTATATAATGACTTATGAGTTTGGAAATATGCGTGTGCGTGAATGCAGCAATTTAAAAATTAATTAAATGGCATATATACAACAAATGAAGCAAAAGTAAAATAAGGTAAAGTACACATGCAAAGGCATGCAAAGGGAATATATCGTACAGAGGTAAATATTCATTTCGTGCATAATTGTCCCAAGGATTAAAAACAATTTTTTTTTTGTTTATTAGTTCATGAGTAACTGTTCAATTGTATAAGTGTTCGTTCATGTAAATGTTCATTGGTGTAATTGTTCACTGGAGTGGGAATCACTTACCTGGGGGTGTTTTGTTTTTTAAATAGAGAAGACTTGTACATATTTCACCGGCCAACGAACTCTTCTACCGCTTTTTGTGTGAGGGTGTTGTGGAGACTTTGATGTACTGGTGGGAAATGCTGATGCAGTTATATCGCTTCGATGCGTAGTCGATGGTGATGATGATGGTGGTGCCGTATCGGGTTCCATGATGGCATTCTTGAGCCTATCGATACTAACAGTATTCTGTTTACCATTTACATCGACAATGAAGTATTTCTCCCGTTTTTGCAGTACTTTGTAAGGGCCGGAATACGGTGGGCAGATTTGTGTTGGTATTCCGTCATTTCTAACGAACACGTGTGTCCATTGATTAATGTCCGTGAGGACATACGTATCAGTTTCCTGTGGGCGAGGTGGGTTTGGTGACAGCTGTGACATATGTGCACGTAGGCGATGCACATATGTTGTGGGATCTGGGATATCCTGTGGAATTACTGGAGCAATCATTTGTCCAGGCAGGGTTAATGTGGTGCCGTAAATGAGTTCTGCCGGTGAGTATCCGATCTTATCCTTGACGGATGTACGGATACCAAACAGGATTGTTTACGTCAGGGTATACCCGTATGGCTGATTTCAGTTGCCTGTGGAATCTCTCCACCATGCCGTTTGCCGCCGGATGGTATGCTGTAGTGCGACAGTGTTTGTAACCGATGAGTCGAGTAAGCTTGCTAAAAAGGTGGCAGTCAAATTGTCTTCCTCTGTCTGTCATGATGATAGCAGGAATACCAAAACGCGATACCCAGTGTGATATCAGCGCTTTAGCCACGGTTTCTGCTGTAGTATCAGAGAGAAGGAAAGCTTCGGGCCATCGTGAAAAGCGGTCGATACAAGTGAGTAGATGTGTATAGTTGTGAGACAGAGGTAGAGGTCCAATGATATCTATGTGGATGTATTGGAAACGACTGTCTGGTGCTGTAAAATTACCTAGGGGTGACTTGACATGTCTGTGTACTTTTGCAACTTTTAACCCAGTCGCGGATGTCTTTATTGATGTTCGTCCACACAAAGCGAGTTGCTATCATCCTCTGTGTGGGACGAACGCCAGGATGTGACAAACCGTGTAAGGCAGTGAAAATTTTCCATCTGTTGTTCGGGGACGTATGGGCGCTCATGTCCTGTGGAAACATCACACCATATTTGACCGGTTGAAGAAGATAGTGGGCAGAGTTGGAATTTGAGGGACCATGAATTTCGTAACTTATTAAGTTCTTCGTCGTCCTCTTGGTCCCCTGCGATCTGCTGTAACTCATGGGAGACATGAATGCCAAAGTTGGAAGTGACAATAGTGGAAGAGAGAGAGAGAGAGTGATGGGAAGAAATGGCATCGGAGTAATGGATGAAAATGGGGAACTCCTAACTGATTTCTGTGCAGTCAACAAACTTACTATTGGAGACACCTTCTTCCCACACAGACGTTGCCATAAAGCCACCTGGGTATCAGCAGACGGAAAACCAGATCGACCATATCGCAGTCCGGCAACGTTGGAGGAGTTCACTTCAATCTGTGAGAGCCAAGCGAGGAGCAGATATTGGATCGGACCACCACTTGGTGATAGCAAAACTCAAGGTGAAACTTTTGTAAAAGTTTGATAGTTGTCATAGAGACTTTAGTCTCTCTCTATCACCTTTCAACAGCATTATATATGAAGAGACATTAGAACAACATAATAAAAATAAGTTTTTATTTTTTTTATGATGCTTGGTTTCACAATTCCTGTCATTCAGCTTAGCAGCCGCTGATTAAGTTGTGATTTGGTATTGGAAGGTTAAGGGCTTCCTTGATGCCTGCCAGAGAAGCAAGTAGCTATCACCATCGAAGGCATCGAGGTGAAGAGTGCTTCGCTGAGGAGCGAGGAGTTGTCACATAGAAGGTCTGTCGCGCAATTGACTTACAAAATGAAACTCACTCTTTAACTACTAGTTTTACTACACATGCGCACTCGAGAGGCTTCCGGTGGTGAAGTCCCTTGCGCATGCGCAGAATAGTACTTCCTCAATGGCGGCTATAATTTCGCGCCACTACACTTTCAACAAGGAGAAGACAGGCAAACCCACGGGTGAAATTTGATGTTCAGAAACTGAAAAAAGAAGAGTCAAAACAGGCTTTCCAGTTGGCTCTCCTCAATCGATTTGAAGCCCTACAGACAGAAAAGGCAGAGGCAACTGTGGAACAATCCTGGACAAATTTGAAGGAGGCTACAGTTGGAATGTGCAAAGAGGTTCTGAGAAGACGACTAGTGAAGAGGAAGCCTTGGATAAGTGACGAGACTTGGCAGAAGGTGAAGGAGACGAAGATACTGAAGCAGGAGTTGAACCAAGCCAGAACCCATCAGCAGAAGCAGGCCATCGCCATTAAGTATAGTAAGAGAAGTCAAGAAGAAAGTAAGGAGAGACAGAAGAACATACTTCAATGAAGTGGCTGATGAAGCGGAAACAGCAGCGAGGAAAGGAGACCTGATAGCACTATATGCAACAATAAGGTTACTGAGTGGAAGGAGAGGCAACCCCATCAGACCAGTAAAGGACGAGGCCAGACGGTTGTTAACTTCCATTGAGGACCAACTGGCGAGATGGAAGGAACACTTCCAAGAAACACTTAATCGTCTTCCACCTCAAGATCCGCCAGAATTGGGGCCAGGGATCTCGCTCAATATCCACATTAGAGAAATCTGCAAAGCCGTGAAGAGCTTAAAGAACGGAAAGGCAGCAGGAGTGGACGGCATACTAGCAGAGGCACTGAAGGCAGGAGGAGAAAAAATGATCGATCATATGCACCATGTGCTGAACGTGGTATGGACGACAGAGAAGATCCCAACCGACTAGAAGAAGGGTCTTTTGGTGAAGCTGCCGAAGAGTGGGGATTTATCACAATGCGAAAAGTGGAGAGGAATTACCTTGCTTTCCATTCCAAGCAAAGTCCTTACAAGAATCATCCTGGAGCGATTGAAAGATACCATTGACAAGCAACTCAGAGATGAGCAGGCAGGTTTCAGAAAGGAGAGATCATGCACGGACCAGACTGTGACGCTCAGAGTCATCGTGGAGCGGGCAATGGAATGGCAAATGTCATTCTATGTGTGCTTCGTCGACTTTGAAAAAAGCATTTAACAGCATAGACATGCAGACAATCTGGGACATCTTACGACACTATGTTGTGTCGATTACTCTACGAGGAGTTTTTTCGCCAGGTCATCCATGCTGGGAGATTGTCGGAGGAATTCAAGGTCAGCACGGGAGACAGACAGGGCTGTTTGTTGTCACCGCTCCTGTTCCTCGTCGTGCTGGACTGGTCACCAGGACAGCCTACGCTACCTCCGGGAAAGGTATTCAGTGGACACTGATGGAGGACTTGGACTACGGCGATGATTTCGTGCTACTGTCACATCGCCTGCAAGACATGCAAGATAAGGTAGACCACTTGAGAGAAACTTCACAGCGAGTGGGCTTGAGGATCAGCCAGGAAAAGACAAAAGTGCTGCGTATCAACAACAAGCAGGAAGAGCCAATCACAATCGAAGGGGCACCTGTGGAGGACGTTAGTGACTTTTTCTATCTTGGAAGCAAGATCAGCAAATCAGATGGATCAGACGAGGACATCACTGCAAGAAGCAAGAAGGCTTGGCAAGCCTTCACTTTTCTTCGGCCGGTATGGAAGTCCACTGCCATCTCAACTCGAATTAAACTCTGCTTATTTAGTTCCAACGTAAAATCTGTGCTTTTGTATGGCTGTGAAATATGGAGAGCCACCTGCATCAACTACAAGAAGATCCAGACCTTCATCAACAAATGTCTCTGGCAGATCCTCCATCTGAAGTGGTTCGACAGAGTACCAAACACCGATCTGTGGGAAAGGGCCAACCAGGAGCCTATACATGTTCAGATTAGACGAAGGAAATGGAAATGGATCAGACACTGTGGAAAGAACCCTCAAATGTCACACGACAAGCACTTGACTGGAACCTGCAGAGGAAAAGGAAGCAAGGACGCCCGAAGCAAACATGGAAGCGGAGCATTTTGGACGAGCTCAGGACCACCGGCCTGACATGGGAAGTAGCCAAGAAACACGCCAATGACCGCAAAAAGTGGAAAATAATTGTTGAGGCCCTATGAACCACAAGGGGAAAAAAAGATTAAGAGAGATACATATACATATGTGGAAAATCGTTGTGTGTTTGTTTGTGGCGTTGTTAGCTAACTCTTCCTACATCGTTTTAGTGATTTTGATGAAACTTGCCATGTGAGCAGAACTCATGTCTGAAAACCTCGTGACTCTTAGATTGTTGAAAAAATTGATAATACGGACCATGGAAGGGACCTTTATATCTACCTCATATAAGTAATTTTTCTTTTTAAACACCCAAGGGAACCCATTGCACCTGTACAATATTTTTTTTAAACACTCAAGAGAAATAACCCATTTCATTGTTTATGTTCGATTACTTGAATAATGGCATTGTCTGCAAAAATTAGAAATTGGACACAGGTACTCAGATATCTGGATGATTGTACATTTACAGACTTTTATTAATATGTCTCATGTTTTATAAATATTAGCGCTTGCACCTATTCTTGTAGGTTTTTGCCCGTGTCCAATTTCTAATTTTTGCAGACAATATCACTTTTATGCTTTATTTGATACCTGAGTAGAACTCCTGTCTGGAAACCTTGTGACATAGATTGTTGAAAAAAATCGATAATGGGGCTCTTCCAATGGATCCTTCTATCTACTACATATCACTAATATTTTATTTAGACAACCTAAGGGAAATAACCCATACCACCTGCAGGTTTTAGCAAAGCGATCAATATTTGATTCTCACTATCAACTGACCTAATTCTGCATTTCCCTACTCACAGTTTTGAACTGCTAAACATTATTATTGCAATTCCTTCATTTGTATCTTAAACCATAAAGACTTCATTCATACATTTCTATACATACATACTTTTTTGAATGCCCATTACTCCGATAATTCTGCATTTGTACAGTTATACTTTATCCATGACAGTAGATAAATTTTTTATTCCACAATGTATTTGTAGTGGCTTCATGCCGGAATAGCATGTATTCGGTCCTTGATTGCCAAATTTCACTTAACACATCAACAGCGCTTTTCTCACGGTAAAACAATAGTTTTTCTATGAATGACAGCAGTTATACATCTCCCAGATGTCTTATTGCAATTCCTTCATTTGAATCTTAAACCTTAAAGACTTCATTCATACATTTCTATACATAATATGAATGCCCATTACTCCGATAATTCTGCATTTGTACAGTTACACTTTTTCCATGACAGTAAATCAATTTTTATTCCACAATGTATTTGTAGTAACTTCAGGCATGCATAGTGTGGATTCAATCCTCGATTGCCAATTTCACTTAAGACTTCAACAATGCTTTTCTCACGGTAAAACAATAGTTTTTCAGTGAATGACAGTAGTTATACATTTCCCAGATGCCTTTGCTAAACAGAATAATGTCTTTGCCGCTTGACCTTTCTAACCTCTTCTAGGTCACCAGGGGCTGGAATGGAGATAACAGACCTCCAACAAAATCATTTGTTCTCAACAATATGTCTATCCTTCTGGCTGCTTTTCCATAGTTATAAAAACAAGAACTCCATAAGCTAAAGGCAGTTACTGAGAGCGACCATCAGTGAGTGTGAACATTATTATTGCACTTTCTTCATTTCATTCTTAAACATTAAACACTTCATTCATATATTAATATACATATATACAACATTCATATATTACCTTTAATAAATTAGCCTTCATAAAGTTCACCTTTGAAATGCCACAATGACCTCCAATAATCTCTCCCTCCTTTAGCTGACAGTTTTTTGTAGTTTTTCGCGATGCAAAATACACCTTTTGTGGCAGTTATAATGAAATTGCTTTCTTTTATCAGAGTAATAAGGCATTTCAATAGAACATCTTTACCCCCAGGAATTACTGGGTACACCAGCTAATATATATATATATATTTATATATATATATATATATATATATGAAATTTTGAATTTAGTTCACGGACCCCCAATACTACCTTTGCGAACCACCAGGGTCTACAGATCCCAGGTTGGGAATCACTGCCTTAGATCAATGAACAGCGTGTCTTCAGCTAGACACTTTTGATTACTGAAGAAGGGTTACTTATACACAATTCATTCTCTCACTAGCACCCATCTTCATCACTCTCTTTCACAACTCCTTCCTCTATCCCCTATTTTTGACATCCATCTATCTCTCACTCACACCACAATCTCTCCCCACAATACTGATCACTCTCATATCATTATCTCACTCCAGTACTCCACCCTTTATCACCTTGTCTTTTTCCTGTTATTCTTACTTCCTGCTATAGCAAGGTTCCTACAAAATTTTGAAGCATCACTCTTACTTTCCCAGCTCAAGACCACAACCTACTGTATTGCCATTGTAGCATACACTCAAGTGAAATTCCTCTCCCCTTTATTATAAATACGAACATTTGAATATAGCAGATAACAGCTAACCTTTGGCCGCTATTTGGACCCTGTTGTGTCCACTACGCTGATTGGTCGATATTGGTGCAATTTGTCTCTTACTTTGTCATGCCAATATGCAGCGTAAAACCAATCAGGATCCCTAAATAAGATCACATGAGACAGCCTGTTCTTAACTCAGTTTTAATCTACAGCTCCTTATAAAAACCCAGCTACTCTTTGTCTCTAGGTCTTTGGTTCCAGACCTTTTAAGGTCTAGCCACTGACCACACAAGACAGCCAGTTACAGTGACAACACCAGACAACAACACCCGTCCAACAGCAACACGCCCAGGTTTCAACACAGTACTGTTCATGAATTACTTCACCCTGGATCAACAGCAAAGATACAGCCTGTGACCTAGATGATAGCACCCATCAAGCAGCATTAAGGCAATCTCTTTCTTCGTTGCTACCATCTTCTTAATGACATCAACAACATTTCTACATACACAGCTCAACCAGCAACACTGCACAGGTTCTAACATGGTATTGTTTGTGAATTACTTCACTATGGTTAAAAGCAAATGCAACCTGTGAGAACTCCTGTAACAAGTGACCCAGGCAGCAGCATTACAGCCACAACTTCGTACGACACGTACTGCAACTGGATCTGCATCATCACCACAACTTCTTGATACAGTATGTATCACCATGACTACGGACTGGTATCTCTCATTCTTGTGTCTATGAACATTTGTCTAACTTTTCATTATAGACTCTTTCACTTTTCCCTTCATTGTTGTTCTTATATGTACTTAACACACATGCATACATTCTCATGATGGCCTGTCTATTATTCTGTATACATGACGCACACACGGACACACATTTTAAGCTATCAATAAAACATCTCTTAAACATTCTACTCGGTTGTGTCTCCCTCTCTTTCCAACTGGCACATTATATGCTTTATTTCAGCCTTCTGAATGGAGTTGTTATTAGATGGTTTCACCACATCATCCATCTATAATTGGTGACCCGACATAGAACGTGCACAACGACATCCATCTATAATTGGTAACCTGATGTAGAACATGCACCATGATGTCCCTCTAAAAATGGTGACCCGATGTAGAACATACACCACAGCATCCATCTATAACCATAAAAAGCAATGTATCACCTTAAAAATCATTAATGCCTTGGTGAATATGACTGAACCAATCAGCACTAACTGACTTGTTATGGTTGATGCAGTAAGCTTCAAAGAAATTTTCCCATTAAATAGCTAATTGAAGATTCTGAAAATTTAGCTTATAGTTTTAAAAAGTTGATGAGTGCCACTCTGCCATCCAGACGAAACTATTTCAATTTGCTCAGTAAATTAGTCTCTCACTCTTTCATACTTTTGCTTATGCCATATTCAACAAAAGTTATCGGCCTTGAATTATAATGCTGAATCACATCCACTCATTATATGCAGTAGTTTTAATTCTTTCTATATATTTCATCTTCAGTAACTAAGAACTACTTTTATTATAATATCTAATATGTTGTATTACAGAAGATTCCTATTATATTCATTATTTCATGAATGTTGATCCATTAAATTACACATGACAACAAAGATTTTGATACTAGAGCAAAAGCATGTGTTTTAGACTAAATTGAGGATGCTGATTCTGAATCCACACTCAGAATTGTTCTAGCTCATCAGGATTTTGAGTTATGTGCATGCACGAGATTATAACTATACTTTCAGCTAGATATAGGCCATATTATAAAATTTGCTAAAATGAAAGCAGTCTTAATTCAAAATTAAAGATATAACAGCAATAAAACAAATGATGAGAAAGTTCATTATTTAGTTTAGCAACAGATAGTACCAAATAAATCAGTTTGTTCTTGGTAACTCTCAATGTCATTTGCACTGCTAGTACATGTGGTATGTATATCTCTCACTCTGCATGATTACTGTTTTAACTGTGTTTATTGTGTTAGATCATGAACAGGAGAGGTTGTGTGAATCACCTAAACAACTTTTGTTATGTCTGCGGAAAATTTGCTCCACTTGACCAGTAGAAGAACATTGCCACCAAATTAAAAACTGCCTATAAATATTATTTTGGGCATAAAGTTGAGGACCAAGACAAGAGGTGGACACCTCATATGTGTTGCCCCATGTGTTACTCAGGGCTTACACAGTGGTTGAGTGGAAAACAGAAGGGAATGCCTTTAGAATGATTAATATTAGTGGTTTCTCAAAGAAAACCAAAGCAAAAATTGTGTATGCAGATTATAAGTCGGCTCTAAAACCAGTTCCACATGATTTCGAGAACCCTGTCTCAGTTCCCATCTCACATGATTCACTTGAAAACCTTGACACGTCTCACGAACCTCCTGATTCTCCTATCAACAAAGAGTATATAGTTGATTCTAAGAAAAATTAGCTATGCTTGTTTAATCAAGAAGATTTGAATGATTTAGTAAAAGGAGAAGGCAGAAGTTTTGGGATCCAGACAACTGCAATGGAATCTTCTATAGCAAGGTATGAAAATTTCCATTTTCCGTTCTCACTATGAAGGCTTATCTGTCTTTTACAAGCAAGAAAATAATGCTTGTTTCTGCACTGACGTTAATGCACTCATGCAAAAACTAGGACACGTGCATATGGCTAATGAATGGAGATTGCTTATAGACTCAAGTAAGGTTAGCCTCAAAGCTGTATTGTTACATAATAGTAATGAAAAACCTTCCGTTCCTGTGGGTCATGTTGTCAATATGGAAGAAACTTATGGATCTCATTCTGAAAGGAGTTAATTACACAATTCATAAATGGAATATTTGTGGTGATTCAATAGTGATTTCCCTCCTCCTAGGACTGCAGCTGGAATATACTAAAAATATCTGCTTCTTGTGTGTTTGGAACAGCCGTGATGACAGCAATCATTACACTGTAAAAGACTGGCCTAAAAGAGATGAGTGCATGGTTGGTCAGTACAATGTGCAGCATATGCCACTGGTAGACCTGCAAAAGAATTTCCTTACACCCCTTCACATCAAACTCAGCCTCATGAAAATCTTTGTAAAAGCAATGGCACTCAATGGTTACAGCTTCCAGTACCTAAAAGTAAAATTTGGTGCAGAGAAAAGTGACGTAAAACTGACAGCAAGCATTTTCATTGGACCTGAGATCAGAGAATTGGTATCTGATAGCAAATTCCGAGGCAAACTGAATCCAGATGAGCTGATGGCATGTGATTGATTCATGTTAGTCATACAGAACGTTCTTGGAAATCATAGAACTGAAAAGTATGCTGATTTAATAAACAACATTCTAATAGAGTATGAAAGAATGGGATGCCGAATGTCCCTTAAAATGCACTTCTTGCATTCCCATCTCAATTTTTTTCCAATGAATCTTGGTGCTGTTAGTGATGAGCATGGTAAGAGGTTCCACCAGGACATATTTGAGATGGAAACGAGGTGTCAAGGCCAGTTCAATCCCCACATGATGGGTGACTACTGCTGGTTCCTACAACAGGAGGCCAGCATGACACATAAGTACAAGGGCATATGTCTCAAACATTTCTGAGCTGAGTGTATCAAAATTAAAGTGAGTATCCCCTTAACATAAATATATTATGTACCACTATATTATAATACTATTTGACTTGAACATAAATATACTATATACAGTACTAATATACTATTACAATAATTATTTACCTTGAACTTAACTATTCCTGATATTAATGTAGCGTTAATATATAATTATGTGCATAACTCAAAATCCTGGCATGCTACAACACTTCTGAGTTCATAGTCAGAATCAGCATACTCAAATTTAATATAAATGATACAGATTAATGAAATATATGAAAATACAAATACATATCAATGTGGTCATTTTTGTCTTCGCACACACAGCCTCTCTAATACTGTGAATTACTAAGGAAGAATTTATGACTAAATGCCACACTAAACAAATCTCATATGAAAGTTCACCAAAACAATATTGCAACATCTACTGCAAGAGGCACCCATCATTGCCATATATGCATAAAAGAGTGTAGGTCTTAGCAAGACTGAAAAGCTACGTCAATGTTTCTCATGTTTAAGAGATCAATCGAGTGATGATGTTATGTGAAATTGACATGCATGCATGCATTCATGTATGTATGTATTATGTATTTATGTATGTACGTATATATGTTCTATTCTGTTTTAATTATTTAAATTCTTCCTCTGAAGAAGGAGCTGCTTTCTAACAAAGATACAAACCTCCCTCATTGGGATTTCTTTCTTCACTCATGTTTGTATTTTTATTGTTTTGAATTTGTATTTCAATGTGGTTTTGTATTATATATGTATCATATACATACATGTTGTATATGTACTTATTAAATTCAAATCTTAATTTTCATGGAATATTTATAAAATAAAACTATGCGATGGTAATGCAAAAAATACAGACAGCAAAAACAATGTTAAATTTTTAACTTGAGAAAAGTCTTGCATATTGTCACTGTTCCACTCGCAGATTGTATTTGTAATGTGTGAACATGCTTGCATATAGGTAGGCAAGCAAGAGTGTGGGGGTGCATGTGCATATGTGTGTGCGTAAGTGAGTGAATAGATGAATGAGTGTGAATTCCCCTAGACATGTACATGCTGCTTGTAAACAATGGGCACTGTTCTTACAAATGGTATCATTTGTATACAATCTGATGAGAATGTATGTCTAAGCTGAATGGTTGTTTGATAAACTAAGAGAAATATTACTTTGGTATTACAAGTGAAAGTTGGAAAAAGAAAGAGCTTCTAACTGTAAAAAGATCTGCCTCAGCAAAGTTTTTTGTGACGCAGGCAAACTAAGTATGGAAAAGTGAACATTACAACAATAACTGCATGGTTCACTCCTGTCAGTGCAGGGCATCACACCAAGTGGAACTGAACAATGAATAAGTAGCAAAACAATAAATATTCTTCATCTAAACCTATATTATTCACTACTTCATAACAATAACACTGGTCAACAAGTATTTTTCATCAAGCATATGTCAAGGTGTACATAGTATAGTTTTTAATGCTGATTTCAAATATACAATTAGTTTTTTAATATCACATACAGTTTTCAAGATGCAAAAGTCTTGGTTTTTAGCTCTTGTATTATATAGAAATTCTAATTAACGACATGTATGCATGTATTTCATTTAAATCATGGAAACATACCTTTAAAATAAACTACATTATTCATTGCTGCATAATTCAGATGTAATATTTCATCATCTTAAATTAACCAATCAAGTTTTATCTGATGAAATAGGTATTTCAACATCTGAAATTTTCCAGTCGTAATTGGTCTGATGAAATAGTTCATCATCTCAAATTCAATATAAGTATAACCATTTGTATCTATTTTCTTACTTGTCTTACAGTGTTAACAATGTCAAGACAGTGTAGAAATTGTCCTGATGTGTTTTGTTATGTCTGTGGACAATTTATTGTGAAAGCTCTAAAATGTACAATAACACCAGAGATCAAGAAGACTTATAAGCTATACTTTGACTGTCCTCTTGGAGACCAGGACAAGTTATGGGCACCACATTTTATCTGCTCAGCTTGTTCAAAAGGCTTACATAACTGGTACAATAATAATAAGAAGTCTGTGTCTTTTGCCATTCCAGTGATATGGAGGGAGCTGAAAGACCATTTTAATGACTGTTATTTTTGCAAAGTAAATGTCGCAAGATTTTCTATGAAGAATAAACACAAAATTGTGTATCCTAATTTGGATTCTGCAATGAGACCTGTGCCTCACAATGTAAGTCTGCCAATTCCAGTTCCACCAGATGATGGTATTGAAACATAAGATGATGATGCTAACTGTCATGTTAGTACTGCTGAGGCAGATTACATGGTTGATGACGATAGCTATGAACCTCAGAAATTTTCCCAAGTTTAACTGAATTTTGAAATCAGCAAGATAAAGCAGAACTGTTGACATCAAGACTGAAGGAAAAGTATCTGCTAGAGCACGGTATTCGTATAACTTATTATCAGCAGAGAAATGTGGTTCTACATGTGTGTTTTTCTGTTAGAGGCCCACTTTGCTTTTGCAGTAACATTGATGGACTTTTCAAATGTTTATCACAAAATCATGATCCTGCAGTGTGGCGTTTGTTTACTGACCCTTCAAAACGAAGTTTAAAAGCTGTACTTCTCCATAATGGTAATTTGAAGCCCTCCATTCCTATTGCACACTCCATTCATCTTCATGAATCATATGAAAATATGGAACTTTTACTTCATGCCATTGCCTATGAAAGATACTCATAGAAAATATGTGAAGATTTAAAAGTCATTGGAATGTTAATGGGAATGTTGTCAGGTTTCACAAAATACTGTTGTTTCTTGTGACTATGGGATAGTTGGGCAACTGACAGACATTATTCGGAATCAAACTGGCAGACAAGAACATCGTACTAGCCAAGACTGTCAAGAATACACCTCTTGTAGATCCACGTAATGTCCTATTGCCTCCTTTGCACATAAAGCTTGGACTGATGAAACCATTTGTAACGATAATAGGGAAGAGAAATGCCTGAAGGTTTGAATATACTGTAAAAAAGTTTCCCAAAATCACGCAGGCGAAGTTGAAAAAAAGGTATCTTTGTTGGACCCCAAATTAGAGAAGTACTCAAAGATATCAACTTCAAGACAACACTAGATGAACTGGAACTGTCTGCCTGGAATGCTTTCAGTTGGCTCTATGAGAATTTATTGGGCAACAAGAAGGCAATGGACTTCAAGGATGGCATCAAGAATCTTCTGAAATGATACTCAGCAATGGATTGTCACATGTTACTGAAAGTTGACTTCTAGGACTCCCATCTGGATTTCTTCACAGATAACCTTGAAGCAATGTCTGATGAATATAGTGAAAGATTTCACCATGACATTAATGCTATAGAGAAACAGTGCCAAGGCGTCTGAAATAACAGTATGATGGCTGACTACTGCTGGACAATTTACCGTGATCAACCAAAAATGGGAACACCGCAGGAAATCCAAATCACAATGTTTCTAATTCTGTTGTTCTAACTTTGTTTTGTCTGACCCATTTTTTGTGTATTCACTTTGTAGAATGATAATGATGATTTTTAACTCAATAAACTCATTTACTGTCTAAAAATAATGTCTTTATTAATGATTTCATATAAACAAATATGTAAATATTTGCATGTATCTACTGAAAAACTGATACGTGTTGCATATCAATAGAATAAAATTTTGAAATCAGCATGATAAATTGGTCTCAAAAAGTTGTTTTGCATTAATAATGAGTGTAATACATTTAATTTTGTTGACCAGTGTAATCTTGCACACAGCCAGAAAAAAACATACTTCTCCACAACTGTTTATTGCTTTTGTTTCTAAGTTTTACCATTTCTACCAGACAATTAACCTTGTAGTGGTTAGATGTGTATCATGGTAAACAGATGCAAAAGGAATTTGTATGCCTTTGAAGTAAACAAATGAATGAATGGATTCATAATTAAATATAATTTATTCACTGGACTTAATTTGTCGTTGGTACACATAATTCTTCACTACATGCAAAATGTTGACAACTGCTACGAGTTGCTAGAAATAGAAACAGGGTACATCTGTGGAAATGATATGTCACAATTGAATATATGTTTGTGTATGTGTGTGTGTCCATAGTTCATCTGAGACAGTAGTCTACCGTGGAACTTCGAACATTGCTCTGGTCTCTGTGAAAAGCTGGCGTGGCGTAGAGCTTCATCGTTTGCCTGCTGGGGCCTTCTTTTTTTCTTCTGTCTTGTTGACCACTGAATTTATGAGAATCATGACAGCTAGAAGGACGGACATACGGCAGCAGAGTTTGTACCTGGTTCATATTTAATTTCATTTATTGAATTTGCTACATAATCTGGAAAAAACGTATTTACCAGTTTTATTATCAACTTCATTAGTTGTAGCATTTATTGTTATAACATTTGTTGTCGTTCTTATTGTTCTTTGCATTGTTGCTGTTGCTGTTTTTACAACTCAACTAAACCCTCTAACAAGTTTCCATAATTTCATGGAATTTTTGTAAAATATATACAACAAAAATGTTTGTTACTCCTCTGTCAAGTTTTTAATTTCTCCATGTCGATAAATTTTCAACGTCATCTGCATGAATTGTTTATTTTCTCATGAAAATTTTTTTCAACATCTGCATGAATTGCTTGTATCCTCATGGCCACTGTTATAATGTGGATCCTCGTCCACTTGTATGTTGTCATCAGTACTGTAATATTCTTGTCACCAATATTATGTTGTGGTAGTATTCCGCATCTTATTATCTTTGACTCATCTATTGTGCTATCATTGATATCTCCGCAGATAACGACTTTGAAATGTCTACCTTGACAGTAACTCTAACTCATATATATCACGTAACTGACACTGACTCCAACAGAGAACTTGTACAACAACTGACTGTCTGACTTTATAGTGGCTGTCTCATTCATACCACTTTGTCACATGGGGTGGAATGTACCATTTTCAGTACAATATAATAATAATAATAATAATAATAAAAATAATAATAATAATATTAATAATAATAATAATAATAATAATAATAATAATAATAATAATAATAATAATAAAAACAAAAGAGGGACTAGTGAAAACGAAAGCCATCCCCATTAGAAGAGGAATATTCCAGGGAGACACGCTCTATTCACTCCTGTTCTGCCTGGCACTCACACTTTTTACTGAATTGCTAAATAGAACTGGATGCAGATACAAATGTTTCGGCAAAACAGTCAGCCACCTTTTATATATGGATGACCTAAGATTATACGCTAGGAATGATAAAGAGCTGGAAACACTACTACAGACAGTACATGGATTTACCAAGGAAATAGATATGAAATTTGGAATAGAGAAATGTGCCAAAGCAACCCTGAAAAGAGGAAAACTAGTTAAGAGTAGCAACATCACACTAGATAAAGCGAATGAAATAAGAGTACTAGACGAAAGCCAGCCATACAAATATTTAGGATTCAATGAACTAGATAGGATACAACACACAAAAATGAAAGAAAATATAAAGAAAGAGTACTATAGACGAGTTAGGTCAATACTAAAGACAGAGCTCAATGCCAAAAACAAGATAATAGGTATTAACACTTTAGCCATCCCAGTTATAAGTTACAGCTACAATGTCCTTAACTGGACACTAAATGAACTATCTAAAATAGACAGGAAAACAAGAAAAATAATGACAGGATCTAGGATGCACCACCCAAAATCTGACATAGAAAGGCTATATATACAATGTACAGAAGATGGTAGGGGTCTTATACAGCTGGAAAACTATTATAAAATAACCACCATAGGACTGCAAAAATACCTACTTCAGAAGCAAGGAAAACTAATACAAATAGCCACAAAACACAAGCAAAACAAAAAATTGTTTTCAGTATTTAAGGAAGCTGACAAATACAAACAAGAAATCATACTACCTAACAAGTAAGAAGAAGAAGAAGAAGAAGAAGAAGAAGAAGAAGAAGAAGAAGAAGAAGAAGAAGAAGAAGAAGAAGAAGGAGGAGGAGGGGGGAGGAGGAGGAGGAGGAGAAGAAGAAGAAGAAGAAGAAGAAGAAGAATCTATAAAACAAATGAAATCCAAACTAAAACTAGAACAGCAATGGACCATGATAAAATGATGGCAAGAAAAGCCCCTACATGGTAAATACTGGGCTAAACTAAATGCAAAAGAAATAGACAGAGAAAAATTCCAGCAATGGTTGAGAAGCTCAGGACTCAAAGCAGAGACTGAAGGATTTTTAATTGCTGCACAAGAAATTACCAAAAACATATAATGAAAAGAAACATAACAAGTAACTGCAGAATATGTGGTGATGGACAAGAAACAATAAATCATATTATCTCTGGCTGCCCAGTCCTGGCTAAGAAGGAATATATTCACAGACACAACAGAGCTGGGACCTATATACACTGGAAGCTATGCCAACACTATGGAATAACAACAGAAAAAAGATGGTATAAACACACGCCAGAAAAGGTCACAGAAAACGAGAAAGCAACTATACTCTGGGATATGCCAATACACACAGATAGAGAAATTAAGGCCAATAGACCAGATATAGTTGTCAAAGATCATGAAGGAAAAAAATGCTTTCTAATTGATGTATCGATACCAGCAGATGACAACGTTTCCCTAAAAGAAATGGAGAAACTTTCAAAATACAAAGACCTGGAAATAGAGGTAACTCAAATGTGGTATCTAAAAACAGAAACAATTCCTATCATAGTAGGTGCCTTAGGTATAATAAAAAAAATATTCAGACAAATACATAACAAAAACACCAGGACTTACAAATATATATATAACACAGAAAATTGCACTACTGGGCACTGCACACATCCTACTCAAAACACTCTCAATACAGTAACCATAAGAGCATCACAGCAAACCACAGCACATACCCAAAGCACACAGAGCTGTGCTCGGTAGTGAAGTGAAAGCACGTTATAAAAATAAAACTACTGAACAATAATAATAATAATAATAATAATAATAATAATAATAAAAATAATAATAATAAAACAATCAGTAAGGGATAAATGGAATGAAATTGCAGCTACAGAAGATACTACAGAGGAAATAATTATAGACCAGCCCAGGGCTGACGAAAATGCAATAATGATTGAAAGAGTTGATGTAACTGATAAATGAAGTTGTAGTGACGCCTTAATAGCAGACAACATTTCCGGAAAGCTTATCCACGCATGCGCAGGGACTAGTTCCGGAAGGAATACAGGAAGAGTCTCATGCGCATGCGTGGTCATTGATATCCAAACGTTCCCGCTTCTTTTCATGCTCTTTCTCGCTGGCCGACGAAGGGCCTAGACGTCGTCAACAGCCACTCTCCAACATTCCAACTATGGAGCTACACAAATAACCACGCAACTTCATTGACGGCGTCTCAGTAACCAAAGGGCGAAGTGCTGCCGAATTCTATTGTAATAAATATTGTTGTGTTGATTGTTCAGAATCTGCGTTCCGTTGTTTCTTCAAGAAATTTAATGTACGGAAGCGGAGTACACCTAATGGTGTATAACCACTTCCCTACAATTGGTGACCCCCGACGTGATTCGGTATAACCAATTCCCTACAATTGGTGACCCCCGACGTGATTCGGTTCAACCACATCCCTACAATTGGTGACCCCAGACGTGATTCGGTTCAACCACCTCCCTAAAATTGGTGACCCCCGACGTAATTCGGTTCAACCAATTCCCTACAATTGGTGACCCTGAATAAAGAACAACTGCAGCCGAAAATCTGAACTACCGACCGATAATACTACACGAGCCGTCGCCTGTCTCTCAACATGCTCGTCACAGATAGAGAATGCACACACACTCACTCGCATCAGCTTATTCCACAGCTGCAGGACTTTCTCTTGGTCATCACACGGTACTTTGCAAATTGGTACCCCGAGCTAAAAGATCTACAGACCTCGTTTCAACAGCCATTGAATTTGTATGCTTCGCGACGTTCAACTTCAGGATTGCCTCTACATTTTCATCCATCACAAGTGAAAAGCTAAGTAAATTTTCCTACGTTAAAGTTTTTCATTTTGTCAATGACTTCCAGAGCCTATAACCAAAGACTTCTTTGCGGCTGAGACCTTTGTGGTTTTTCACACAAAAAACTTCACGGTTATTTCATCCTAACAACTTTTTGAGCTGTTTCCTACTTGTTTCACGAGACGTCAATTCATTCTTACACAGCGTCCTCTACTTGCTGAAAATAGCAGTAAAATGCACAGTTACATTTCAGTGAGTACATAACATTTGTTGATGCTTACTTGTTCCCAGTTCAGCATATTTCGTCACCTCTCCGTTTCTCTCGGCCGGAGAATGGAAGAGTTCTGGCTTATCTTCATTTGCACGGGATCTTTTGGTCATTTTCGCTCGCAGCTCCGAATTCATGACAGCATTTTCAAGCAATGCCACTCAACGGTATCTCTCAAATAGACGCCCTGTCACAACCACCACACACACCACTGTCAACATCTTTACCAATGCATACACCATCACAAACACACATACAGAACAGCTACAGCCAGTTCCAGCGCCGACGTTTTCACCACCAATGTACTGTCTACCATTGTCGTCGCCAGCAACACCAACTTCAACAAGCGCGGTTTTATCTCGACCCTGTTAGAGTGGATGTTTCCACTCACGATCAACAGACCAGAACTAACCAGCCAGAATATTCCGTACCAGGTAACACAGGTCCCAGCATCGATGCTCAACTACAGCTCTGCTCCTTGACCACAACTTCCTGCATATGAACATTCTAAATCTTGTGTAACTCTTATACGAACTGGATTTTTATCTACAGACACTTTTACTATGTTCTGTGTTTTCTCTCACACACACACTTGTGCACTCATATATTTTCTTTCCTTTCAGGAAAAAAAAAAAAAATCAGACTTTTACATCGCGTGATTCCAGTTTCCTGGACAGTTGTCATCATGGTTGTTTTGTCATTGTCAATTCTTTTGTACATTGCATGCATGTATCTCACAAGTGTACATTATTTCTTTGATTTTTCTTTGTGTGTGTTTGTACCACATCTTGTGGGTGTTTTCGGTGGCCATCTTGCCTCAGGCGCCACTCCAAATTTCTATTTTCGTGCTTGCGGTACTCGAGGGGGAGCCATGTAGTGATGCCTTAATAGCAGACGACATTTCCGGAAAGCTTATCCACGCATGCGCAGGGACTAGTTCCAGAAGGAATACAGGAAGAGTCTCATGCGCATGCGTGGTCATCGATATCCAAACGTTCCCGCTTCTTTTCATGCTCTTTCTCGCTGGCCAGCGAAGGGCCTAGACGTCGTCAACAGCCACTCTCCAACATTCCAGCTATGGAGCTACACAAATAACCACGCAACTTCATTGACGGCGTCTCAGTAACCAAAGGGCGAAGTGCTGCCGAATTCTATTGTAATAAATATTGTTGTGTTGATAGTTCAGAATCTGCGTTCCGTTGTTTCTTCAAGAAATTTAATGTATGGAGCGGAGTACACCTAATGGTGTATAACCACTTCCCTACAAAGTGAAATATTCCCTGAACCAACCATAAAAACTAAGGCAGATGAAAATCAAATAGATGAAGAAAGTCATACAGAAATTGACCCAACAGAACTATATGATCTAAAAAAAATCAAATCATGATTGAATGGCTGAAAATTAAAGAGACCAATATGAATGAATGCAACAATCTTCTGAAAATTCACAATTCTAACCAAAACCTGAAAATAATCGGTAAAATCTGCCTTGCATTTAAGGATATAATTTCAGCTAATGATGTTGACATTACAGATCTCAACTACCTGTACTATGCATCCACGAAAATCTCAATGATTCTATGTGGTGAAAAGATTAGAAAACGACAACATTCCCACAAAAAGCCTACTTGGCAAGAGCATATTCAACACCAAATTCAGCTACTTGGGTCTGACATAGAATGTTTAAAAAACCTTAAGTTTGACAAGACTATCAAACCAACAAAAATCCGAAAATTGAAGAAAAAAATATACCACCATAGAAACTATCAAGCAAATGCTATGTGCTAAAACTGCCTGCATAACAAGGTATGAAAAGCATGTTAGATACTTCAAGGACAACAACATGTTAAAAAATAACCCAAAAAATTTTTACAGGATGATAGGGGAAATACCAGTTACAGTAAAGTCTGTCCCATCAAAAGAAGAAGTAGAGGAATTTTGGAATAAAACTTGGGCAGAAGAAAAAACACAATGAAAAGGCCCCTTGGATTGAAATATCTACAGACTTAGACTCCTTAGAAGAGCAAAAGTGGGAGGATATCAAGGTAGAGGATGTAAGATCTGCTCTCAGGAAGTCAAGCAAATGGAAGTCTCCAGGAAAGGATAAAATTCCTAACTTCTGGTTGAATGCCTTCCCAGAGAGCCATGAACTGCTTACAAAACTTTACAACAATGTTTTGCAACAAGCTAGTATGATTCCCTCTTGGCTAGTTAATGGCGTATCATTCCTACTTCCAAAAAATGAAGAAACAAATGAGCTAGAAAATTATAGACCCATAACCTGCTTAACAACAATGTATAAAATACTAACATCTGTCTTGACTGAATATACCTATAGTTTTTCAATAGAAAGTGGCATATTCCCTAATGAGCAAAAAGGATCTAAACATGGGTCCTATAGTTGTAAAGATCAGCTACTCATCAACAAGATGAGCTTGGAAGATTGTCACAAATGATACAAAAACTTGTCGATAGCCTGGATAGACTATAAAAAAGCTTTTGTTAGTCTACAACATAGCTGGATTAAGAAATGTCTGGAAATGTATAGCACCTACTCTGTGAATTTTCTTGTCTGTGAGTATGAGATCATGGAGAACCACACTGACTTTGAACCGTGGCAATGAATCTCTTAATGCTGGAGATGTAAAAATTTCATGTGGCATTTTCCAGGGTGACTCTTTATCGCCACTCCTCTTTTGTCTAGACTTAATACCTCGCTCGAAATTGCTCAATGATGTACAATACGGTTATAAAATGTTTGATAAAAATATAAATCATCTCATTTACATGGCTGATTTAAAGCTCTTTGCAAAAAATGACCAACAACTACAGGGCTTACTAGTAATTGTTAAACAATTCAGTAATAACATTAGGATGCAATTTGGTCTCGATAAATGTGCAAAAGCTACCTTTATCAAAGGAAAAATGACAGAAACATCCAATGTTAATTTTGACCAGCATGTAAAAATTAACACTTCCTTCTCCAAGCCTAGATTCGAAACCGAATCTAAGAATTCTCGGTTGACTAAATCACCTCGATCAACAGGCGCGAAAAGCAGGTTTTCTTTGTCCTGTCAAAAAGTGATCGATCATCTCCCTTTAACCTTCAACCCCATAGATGTCAGGCGAAGTTCAACTGGACAGCAACTGGCCTACTTAGGTACTAAGCCTGCTGCAGTATGTCTGTCCTTCTAGCTGTCACGATTCTTATAAAATAGAGTGGTCAACAAGACACCACACACACAGAGACAGACGGAGACTGTGATGCACGCAGACTGAACCAGTGTCCTGCTACTATGAGAAAGAGATCTGTTGCCTGCTATTCAAGATGAAAGAACGAACACACACACACACACATACGCACGAACATATGTAGTCTTCGGGTACATCTACTCCAGATGTATCCTGGTTCCATCATTTTTCTAACAACTCGAAGCAAGCTGCCAAAATTGAATGTAGTGGCAAATATTATTTATTAACACCAGCAAATAAAAAAAATGTTATAGTTGAACCAGTTATCACTTTGTCATTTCACAGGCAAACACATGCCTATCGCACCGACACTAAACAAAAACATACCACATTTTGGTGACCCCGTCAAAGAATTCCGGCCTTCCCTGGAACCAGCTTCAACCGAAGAATAACAGCCTGCACATCATCTGTCAACAAAACAACTGAAAATTCCTGCGAACACAATCGCCCTCCCAGATCAGAATCCAGCGGTGAACATATCTCCTACCGACATGACATTCCAGGCAGCGATTCCTTCCACTAACCCTTTCCTTTCGTCGTCCAGTGATTCAGAAATTTCCGACTTGCGTGCATTGGTCACTCAGCGGGCTTCACAGATACAGGCCCTGACAGACCAGATACAAGCCCTATCGCGTGGTATCCAGCGCCGACGCAGCAGCCGATCGCGTCGATATGGTAGCCGATCCCGCAGTCCCAGTGCTAGTCGCAACTCACACGACACGTGCTGGTACCACCGAAATTTCAGAACACAGGCGCGGAAATGTACCACCCCATGCTCATTCACATCACCCAGTTCGGGAAACGGTACAGCCAGGAACTGAATGCGACGGAAGTTCCTGGTTCGCACCCACAAAGTCGCCTGATTTTCGTTTGCGATCGGGTAACAGGCACACGTTTCCTGGTTGACACCGGCGCGGAAGTCAGCGTGATCCCTGTTTCCAGCATTTCAGGAAAACGAAAGGAGACACCAGTCTGTCTGCAGGCAGTTAATCACTCGCCAATCCAAACCTACGGTGAACAGTCCCTAACACTGAACTTGGGACTACGCCGCTCGTATGGCCACAGTCAGCCCAACCATATTGCTTTCAACAACGACTCGTCACAGTACCATCCTGAAACAGTACCCGGACATCGCTCAACCAGTATTCCACAACCAGCCGATCAAGCACGACATCACCCACCACATCAAGACCAGCGGTCCACCTGTTGCTGCACGACCCAGAAGGTTACCACCTGATCGCCTCAAAGCCGTCAAACGGGAATTCCAGCACATGCTCGACCTTGGAATCATCCGCCCGTCCAGCAGCAACTGGTCCTCACCAATACACTGTGTCCCCAAAAAATCATCGACTGATTGGCGGGTTTGCGGTGATTATTGGTCGCTAAACAAAAGTATGGTCAGTGATGCTTATCCAGTCCCTTATCTGCATGATTTTTCTAGCTCGCTGCATGGCGCTCGCATTTTTTCCAAAATCGACCTTGTACGAGCGTACAACCAAATACCAGTAGAACCTGCGGACATCCCAAAAACAGCAGTCACGACACCTTTCGGAATGTTTGAATTCCTGCGTATGCCTTTCGGTTTACGCAACGCAGCACAGACATTCCAAAGGTTCATCGACATGGTCATCAGAGGTTTGCCTTTCGTCTATGCCTACATAGACGACATACTGGTGGCCAGTAACTCGGAAGAAGAGCATGACCAACACCTGCACCTGCAATTCGAATGCCTGCAAAATTTTGGAGTTGTCATTAATCCCAGCAAATGTTCTTTCGGAGTTGCTTCCCTTCATTTTCTCGGGCACATCATCGATAAGGATGGTATTCGTCCCCTTCCTGAGAAAGTACAGGCCATCGTGGAATTTTCGCCACCCACATCTCTCCACAAATTATGGGAGTTCTTCGGTCTCGTAAATTTTTATCAGAGATTTATACCCCACCTTGCCGAGATAGCGCAACCGCTCACAGATTTGCTACGTCAACGAACTAGCAAAAACACCGAAATTGCTCTGGATGAAGATCACCTCGCCTCTTTCACCGCCCTGAAAAAAGCATTATCCAACGCAAGGAGAATGTCATAATGGAATTAGAACCAGCGGAGAGCTACAAATACCTAGAAGTATTTGAAGGTGATGGAATCAAACATTCAGTGATGAGGGAAAGGATCAAAAGAGAATGTTATCACAGGGTAAGGGCAATACTCAAGACAGAGTTGAATGCAAGAAACAGGATCGAAGCGATCAATACTTTAGCCATACCAGTCATGACTTACAGTTTCAATATCATTAACTGGTCAATTACTGAAATATGTAATTTTGACAGAAAAATATGAAAATTGTTGACAATGCATTGAATGCATTACCATAAGACAGATATAGAATGACTTTACCTGCCAAGAAAAGAGGGTGGCCGTGGACTTTTACAACTGGAATTAACAATGAAGATTGCCACAATTGGCCTAAACACCCACCTGAAAAACTGATGACTGGATGTTAAAACTTGTCTCAAAACATGAAAACAAGAAAGCATCATACTCAGTAACAAAACAGGCAGAGGAATATCTAAATGAATTCCAAATACAACAAATTGCAGAATTAGACTTACTAGAAACAAGCACAGAAAAAGCTAAGCGGATAAAAACCTGTGCTAAAACTGCTGCCTTAGATATTCTTACTGATAAATGGCAAGAAAAACTTCTCAATGGCAAATACCCAAAGAGAGCTAATAATTCTGATGTTGACAAAGCCCTTACCCATCAATGGTTAGTGTCTTCTGGCTTAAAATCAGAAACAGAAGGGTTTATCATAGCAGCTCAAGATCAATGCCTACCTCCAAGGTAGGCCCAACATATTAAAGAATGGTAGTAGCCCGCCATGTCATGTATGTAAACAACAAAATGAAACCATTGATCATATTGTCTCCAAGTGCAGTCTTCTTGTGCCTACAGAGTATCTCAACAGGCATGATAGAGTAGCAGAATATATTCACTGGGTAATTTGCAAAAACCTGGATCTGTCCCATGATAAAATCTGATGGGAACACAAACCACCTCCAGTGCTTGAAAATGATCACATCTCACTCCTTTGAAACTTCACCATTCAAACTGACAGAAAGATAGATGCAAATAGGCCAGACATTATATTGAAAGACTTCAGACAAAAATCATGTCTCCTCATTGATATAACTGTCCCAATCAACCTAAATGTATCTGTCAAGACCTACCAAAAACTGAGCAAGTATAAAGATCTTGAAATAGAATTCGGCAAAATGTGGAACCTCAAGACTAAAACAATACCTGTTGTCATAGGTGACCTAGGAATGATAGCAAAAGGGGCTGATTCCTACCTGGCTCAGATACCAGGAAACCCCAAAATGGTAGAAATTCAAAAGATGGTGCTCTTGGGAACCTCCCATATCCTACATAAAATACTGTCTATGTAATCTCAAATTTTAAAACAAACTCATAATTTTTTTGTTTTCTTAAACATTCTCTAGAACATCATTCCATGCTTTTCATATGCTAGCCAGTGCAGCTCACTTTGAGCATTCTAATTTTTTCACAGCAAAACCAAATATATGACACCGTAGGCATAACACTAACATAAACTTCTAACTTCTTGTCTCTTGAGGTCTCTGGGTGAGATTTGGAGCCAACTTGTACAAATACAAAGCAAAAGTCAAACATAAAATAATAATAATAATAATAATAATAATGCATGGTCAATTTCATAGGGATGTTGAAGATAAGACAGACAAAGAAAAAAGATGGCTGTGGATGACTAAAAGTGATTTAAAACCAGAAATGAAGGCCCTAAACTGCACTGCCCAAGAGCAAGCACTAAGAACAAACTATATAAAATACAGAACAGACAACACAACAGAAAGTGATAAGTGCAGAATCTGTGGACAAAATGGTGAAACCATATGGCATATTACCAGCCAATGTATGCTACTAGCCCAGAAGGAATATAAGAGATGCCATGACAATATAGCCAGGCTTGTCCATTGGGCACTTTGCAACAAGTATGGACTTGACAGAGAAAAAATTGGTGCAACCACAAACTTGAAGGCATCATTGAAAATAGAAATGTAAAGATCCTATGGGATTTTATGATTCAGTGCGACCATGAGATAGAGGATAGGAAGCTGGACATAGTCTTAAAACAAACTATGCTGGATCATAGATATAGCATGCTCAGCTGACAAGGTATGCGATAAGGAAGAAAGAAAAGTCAAGAGATATGACGGGTTAGCTTGGGAAGTTAAGCAGTTGTGGTCAATGAAAAAGGTAGCAGTAGTACCAGTAATTGTCGGAGCCTGGGAGCAGTGAGCAAAAATCTCGAGAAGTACATGAAACAAATAGGGGCTGCAATAAGAAAACAGCACTGCTTGGAACCGCTTGAATACTCCAGAAGGTGCTTGAAAAATAAGAGGTGTTACCTTAGTTCACTGGCAGTGAACAGTTGACACTGCAGTACATCTCCAGCATTAGAAGCTGTGCAAAGGCAATAATAATAATAATGGTTACAAATCTTGCCACAAGGGTAGAAATTTTGGAGGAGGGGATTAGTCGATTACATCGACCCCAGTGTTCAACTGGTACTTATTTTATCGTCTCCGAAAGGATGAAAGGCAAAGTTGCCCTCAACAGAATTTGAACTCCAAACATAGTGACAGACAAAGTACTGCTAAGCATTTCGTCCAGTGTGCTAACAATTCTGCCAGCTCACTGCCTTAATAATAACAACAACAACGATGATGATGATGATAATAATGATGATGATGATGATGATGATGATAAATGCCTTGATGCAGTACCAGGCAGTGACTCTCATGGCTTCTCATCTTAACTGATTGGATGTTTTATCATGTACATTGTTTTGTCTTGGTATAAAAGATGGCCTACAGCAAATATTCTGGTCAATACCATAGATTTGCTTGTCAGTTGTTTGACCTTAACCAGTTGAACACATCCCTTAGTGGCTGACGATATGTGCATCTCTGATCATGAGCAGAAGTAGTAGGGGAGTATCATAGCCATGTGTTGAGAGAAATTCTTTGGGGTTTGGATAATTTACCTCTGGAAACATGGGTGTTTCATTCAACATCCTTAACCAACCGTTATTCAGGGACCTTTTGAGTAGGATGTGCTACTCGACCTGAAGAAATTCTAACAGGGCCCCACCTGCAAGGTCATGCACTGTTAATCTTGATATGAGATTGTTGTATTCCTCTCGGGGGACTCGCAGAGAAAAGACGAGTTGTACAACTTAGTTATTACATTTATTTATTAATTATAGACTCACCAAATGTTCGTTATTAAGAAACAAGAATCTTGTCCACGCCATATATATCCATAATATTCAACTTCCACAGTCATTCAAAACAACAATGAAACAAGGACCTCAGACGAACTACATTGAAACACGGGACTCGGACGAACAACAACAAATCTAACAGTCCATATGACACTTCCCCACTGAAATTGATGCTACACAAGAAGTATCAACAGCAAAGTCTCTCTTGGGTTTAATGGGTTCTCTTGGACCGTCTTGGGTTGTCTGGTCCATACTCTGGAACGGGTAACATGGTCTTGGGTCTGGTTTGTCTTTGAGTTAGTGGCACAGTTTCTGAGATCTCCATTGGGTGATCTGTTGCAAATTCAAATTCAGTGTTTTCTGCATCACCAGGTTCATTGTCTTCAGTTGTGTACCGCGGTCGTAGCTGTTCCCAGTGTCATCTCCACATCGGGCCATGAGGTATGACCTTGACGTTAAAGCAGCGAGTACCCAATGACTTCTTAATGATTGCTGGTACCCATCGGGGATCTTTGTCTTGGCGAGGTCCATAGTATAGTACATACACAGGGTCTCCGGCCTTGTACTGCCTGGTAACTTTAGCGACATCAGCTGTGCTCGGAGTCACCTGAGACTTATCTGCTTCCTTAGACTGTTTGCCTTGAGCAATGTGTGCTGGCGATGTCAGCAGAGAATCAATCCTTGTTCGTATCTGCCGGTGATTCAAAAGTTCACTTGGAGAGAATCCACAGGATGTCGGTGAACTCCGGTACTGCATCAAGAACTCTTCAAGTGCTCGTGTCGGCGGAAGAGAAGACTTCCTCAGAGCTTGTTTGAAGGTCTGCACCAAACATTCCGCTGCTCCGTTGGTAGCTGGGTGGTAAGGTGCCTCTGTCAGGTGTGTGATCCCACGTTCTTTGCACCAGCTCTGGAACTCCTCAGACGTAAAAGTTGGTGCGTTATCGGTGACCAGTGTGTGAGGAAATCCGAAGTGTGCAAAATCTTCCTCAAGCAGATTTAAAGTGGCTTTGGAGGACGTGGAGGAAGTAGGATGAATGCATGGGTACTTGGAATAAGCATCTGTGATCATCAGCCAATCTCTACCCATAAAATTTATTGCGTGGTCCAGGTGTAAGCGGCTCCACGGCTTTTCTGGTAACATCCATGGGTGAACTGGAGGCTTAGATTGCTGCCTTTGATGTTCATTACACGAATCACATCGTCGACTGGCTATCTCTATAGCAGCATCGATACCAGGCCAATAAACAGCAGTTCTTGCTAGTTGTTTCATGCATTCCATGCCAAAGTGTCCAAGATGCAGAAGATTGAGGATCTTTGGCTGCAAGCTATGTGGAATCACAACTCTAGATCCATGTATAACGCATCCATGGCAGATACTAAGTGAGTTTGATAACTTCCGGAACTTGTTGACTTCGTCATTGATCTCCATGTTCTTTGGTGGCCAGCCTTCACGGACGTAGCGCATCACTGTAGATATCACTGGATCTTTCCCTGACTCTTGACGGAGGAGATTAGCATCCACAGGTTGGACTTGAATACTAAGAGCTTTGATGGCACACACCATGTCTATGTCTTCACCATTTTCCTTTCTGTCAAAGTCGTTGTCATCACCGAATGGCAAGCGACTGAGGGCATCTGCATTGCCATGATCTGATGATTTCCGATATTCAATGGTGTAGTCAAACTGGTTCAGTTACAGGGCCCACCGTGCTAGTCTGTTAGCAGCGAGAAGTGGCGTCCCTTTCCTCGGACTGAACAGTGATGTCAGTGGCTTGTGGTCAGTCACGAGTACGAATTTACAACCGTACAAATACTGGTAAAACTTCTGCAAGCCAAATATGATAGCCAGGGCTTCCTTTTGAATTTGGCTGTAGTTATGCTGTGCAGAAGTGAGAGTCTTGGACATATTGGATATTGGGCGCTCGCTTCCATCAGGATAGCGGTGAAACAGGACTGCTCCAATACCAACGTTTGATGCGTCGCAAGCCAGTCCCAAAGTTTTGTTTGGGTCGAAGTGTATCAGAACTTGACTCGATGAAAGTACATTTTTCAAGTGATCAAAAACTGACTGTTCCTCATCTCCCCACTTCCAAATAGTTGACTTCTTCGTAAGGCAATAGAGTGGCTTTGCTTTACTGGCTAGGTTTGGGATAAACTTTCCATAAAACTGAACTGAACCCAGGAAAGATTTCAAGTTTGAGCCGTTCGTTGGAGGTGGCATCTTTAGGACTGCTTTGACCTTGGATCCCTTCGTGATCCCTTCAGCCGACAAAATGTGTCCAAGGTATTCTACACTGGGTAGTGCAAACTGGCACTTTTCACGGCGACATCTGAGTCCATTGTCGCTTAGACGTATGAGCAGACACTTTAGGTTGTTTAGGTGACTGTTTGCATCTTTCCCACTGACAAGCATGTCGTCCTGGAAGACGGCCACTCCAGGTAGATCATGGGTCAGGTTTTCCATGATCTCCTGAAAGTAACCAGGTGCTGACTTGATTCTGAAAGGGAGTCGTTGTTGCAGGAGTACTCCACAGTGAGTGCTGAGTGCGAGTCTGCGTTGACTTTCTGGAGCCAGCTTGATCTGATTATAGGCATCAGCAAGGTCAATCTTTGTATATCCGAATCCACCTCCGAGTTTCTGCATCAGTTCAACAGGGAGTGGCATTGGATGACGGTGATCAGCAAGTTGGTCATTAATTCCCACAGAGTAGTCACCACAAATCCATAGTTTGGGCTGCAGGTTGCTTGAAGCGTGTGCTTTACGAATCGGTCCACTGGCGTTCCGTATTCGTTGAACTGGACTGGCTTCCAGATTCCCTTGGCGATGCCTTCTTCATAACCTTTGGCCAGGTCATCACGAAGAGCAAACGGGACCGGACGTGCCTTGTGAAAGACTGGTGTTGCGTCCGATTTGAACTTCACTTCCAGTTCAAAGTTCTTGAGGCATCCCAATTCTTGCTTGAAAAGATCTGGGAATTCATCACACATGTTGTGACAATCTTGTTGCAGGGAAACATAGGGCTCACTTGAGGTCTTTGGATATATCACTTCAGCACCTACCCTCTTGGCTTGGCTGTCTATGCTTTTCAAACCAAGAGCAGTGTCCGCAGAAATTCCCAGAGTCTGGATAGCATTTCGTCCCAGCAAATTAAGATCAGAGATCTTGGTGACGATGTAAGGTATTAGATTCTGCTTACCGGTTGTTGGATCCTTGATTTGGCCCATGAAAGTTCCCAGAACAGGCAGGTCGTGCTTGCTGGCAGATTCATAGTGATGCTTGACATCTTGCAGCTTTGGTTTTCCTAGTTGTTTCCAGACTGACAAGGAAACAAAATTGCCTGTAGTGGCAGTGTCCAATTCCATTGTGAACAGTCTGTTCTGGATTGTTATTGGCACAATCAAACTGTGAGTATCTCGGGAAACTTCACCTAGGATCGCCTTGACTAGCTCAGCTTTTGTGATTCTTTTCACGGGAGTTTGTGAGTGGCCATTGCGTTGCTGATGTTGTTTTTTTCTACACACCGCTTGCAAATGTCCCTTTTTGTCACAAAAATGACATTTGGATTCTTTGAAAGGACAGTCTGTCACTGTGTGGGCCTTTCCACATCGGTAGCATTTGTCCTGATTTGTGGAATAAGACTGCTGATGGTTCTTTTGAGGACTCTTATTCTTGTTCTGTTGGACCTTGTAGACTTGCTTGGTTTTGGAACCGTAGACAGTTTCTTTTGCAACTTTTGCTGCGTCTTCAGTCTCGATGGCAACTTGGACAGCACGGGCAAAATCTAGTTCTGTGTCTTTGATCTTAAAAAGTGCCTTCAGAACCGCTTCATTGTTGACTGAACATATGAATCTCTGTCTCAGAGATTCATCCTGTGGGTTGGTGATCGATGGAAAATCACAGGTAGCTGCATCCTGACATATACGTGTTGCCAGCTCCAGGAGAGTTTCGCCTGGCTTCCGTTGCATATCACTCCAAAACTTGAAACGCTCTCTCACAATGAAAAGTTTTGGGTTGAACTGTTCCTTCATGAAGTCAACGATTTCGTCCATTGTCAAGTTGCTGATATCTTTAGGCGGATTTTGTTGAGTAGCCAGATTAGCAAGTTGCTTGTAAATAGTAGTGGTCTGATTGGTCAGGAACACTTGTGCCATGCGTTGTTCAGGTACCGCATTAGCAGTCACAAACGTGCGGAATGTTGACCAGTAATCAGGCCATAGTTCTGTCGTTGAATCAAATGCAGCAAATGGTGGAATTGACACTGTTGTTGAAGCAGCTGAAAAATAGCCACTGGAATCGCCTTCAACTTGTCGAGCACCAAACAGTTTTAACAGAGTGTCCATATCTCTCTTATGTTGTTGCATTTGCTGTTCCATTTGTTCCCTAAACAACTTTATAAGCTCTACTGTCTGTTTTTCAGCCATTGTTATTAAGATGAACAATTTTACGGCAAAGTATGCATGTAATCCTATCGGCGACGCCAATAACCTCTGTTGTATTCCTCCCGGGGGACTCGCAGAGAAAAGACAATGAGTTGTACAACTTAGTTATTACATTTATTTATTAATTATAGACAAAGAACGCACTCACCGAATGTTCGTTATTAAGAATCAAGAATCTTGTCCTCGCCATATATATCCATAACATTCAACTTCCACAGTCATTCAAAACAACAATGAAACAAGGACCTCAGCCGAACTACATTGAAACACGGGACTCAGACGAACAACCAACAAATCTAACAGTCCTTATGACAGAGATCACCATGTCATGCACATATGGTTGTGATGCATGTGCCTGGTGTACCCCTATCAGACGGCTAGTCATGATGGGTATACTGGGCTTAGTATATTTTACCCCAGTATCACTTTGATGGCATGCACTGCTCTATTACTTAATAATAATAATAATAATAATAATAATAATAATAATAATAATAATAATAATGATGATGATTTCTTTATTAACCACAAAGTGTTTACATAAAAAAAAAACATTATGAACAACACAGAACAAATACAATATGGGGTTAGATGAAAGTCGTGTAAACAATGAAAAAACAATCAAATATAGCAATAAAATTCCCCAAAAGTGGGTGACCTCATAGGACTGCTCATGAAAACCCCACATGCCCACAACAATCCTGACCACCAGGGAAAGTGTCCTTTCCACTTTGTCTACAGGCACACGCTTAGAGTAGGCCCATTCACTTGGGCCATTCTTGTGACATTCACCCACCTTTTAACAACATTGCTGACAGGCAGAACTTCCCTCTCCGTCCTCACTTTCCTTTTCAAGTGAAACTTCAAAAATTCAATGAGGGCTTAGCCAAAGAGGAAAGTATCTGTCTTCAGCCCTTTCAGTCTGGTCCACCACACAACCTCTTTCGCTAAGGCTACCAGGCAAAGAAAAATAACCTGCCCTTCCTGCCAAAGGAAGGCAGTGGGGCTATCTTCACAATGGATTCAGTTGATAGCTGGATCCATCCTACACATGACAGTAAATGTTTGACATAAACCCACAAGTCAGAAATACTAAGGCACTGGACAAGAGCATGCAGAACAGTTTCCCTACTCTGTGTGCATCTCAAGCAAGCCTGACTGACTGCACTCCCATACCTGTAGAGTTTATCCTGAACAGGCAGTGCCCCCAGGTAGCACTGCCTGGCCAAGGATTTCTGGAAATTATTAAGTCCTCCAGGACAAACTAGGCAACTCATCTATAGAAAGCTTGAGTGGAATTTCCACCAACCACATTGCCTGACTGACAGGAGTGTGAGCATCTGATGATATGAGAGTGTCAGGCACCCTGTCTCAGTCTACACTCGATCCAGGACTGCAGCTCAGACAAAGAGACAAGCTATGGGAAATTGCATCTGACAAACAGTGACCAAACCTGCTTACTGTCTAGGAAGTGCTGCAGATGTTGCAGCCTCAGTGCATGTCTGCACGTCAAAAGCCATGGCATGCCCAGCCCTCCATTTAGCAGGTGTCAGAGCACCTGACCAGTGGAATGCATCCCTTCCACAGAAAGTGGAAAAGTAGGCACTGCAGTTTGATCAGACTTAAACCCGGGCAGGGCACAATGGTGAGGTGGCAGTAGATCACAGATGCAATGTAAGCATTTGCCACATCTGTCTGACCTTTCAGAGATAGCTCTCTCTCTCTCTCAGCCTATTTTTCAGAGAGATTGGCCATGCAGTTCGCTACCTTGTCCCAGTTCTTCTCCACCAGGAGATCTGGACCGAACAAGACCCCGAGCAATTTAACTGGTCCTTCCGTCCAGCCTCCCACAATGCTGTTGGAAGGAATGGAAGTGCCCACTGACTTCTCCTGGTTAATGTTTACTTCTGTCACCACCTTGTATTCTTTTAGAATGGTGCCAACCAGGTCTATGTACTTGGTATTTGACAAATAATAATAATAATAATAATAATAATAATAATAGCCACAATAATCTTTTCTATAATAGGCACAAGGCCTGAAACTTTGGAGAAGGGAACTAGTCAACTACATCAACCCCAGTGCTTGACTGGTACTTATTTCATCAACTCCAAAAGGATGAAAGACAAAGTCGATCTTGGCCATATTTGAACCCAGAACATAAAGACAGACAAAATGCTGCTATGCATTTTGCCCAGTATGCTAACAATTCTGCCTTCTTGATGTCTTAATAATAATAATAATAATAATAATAATAATAATAATAATAATAATAATAATAATAATAATGCTCTGACTGATAATACATCTAATAATGGTACCACAATATAAACACTAGTAATTGCACAACCTGATAATCGCTACCTCATATGAGTACAATGCAAAAACAAAATATTGTGAATAACAGTAGTAATGAAACTGAAGCCCTCGATGGTGATAGTGTTACACCCAGCAGGCTCAGAGATATTGGTCCAACTCCAGTCTGTTGTTATTCAACAAGGGACCAGCACATATGGCGCAGATGGAACAAACAAATCAATGTTTGATCATGGAGTGTTACTACCTGAGTAACCCTGTAGACAAAAATGGTGTTCATCTTACAAGATACTGACAATGTATGTATGATCAATGGAGAAAAAGAGGATTGTTTCAACTCATGGAATAGAGATTATGTGATCAAGCTAGAGCAATAAGAAAAAATTGTTGGTTCACAGAAGTAGAGCCCGAAGCTATCAAAAGATGGGTTTGGAAAACAGCAGCAGAGGATATGATGAAAATACAGTTCCTACTGATAAAAGTAATCTCATAGCAGAAAACAGGTGAAATCTCTAATAAACCACAAGAAAGGAACAATGAAAGCTTGCTCGATGAGAGACATAAAGATGGTTTGGAAGAAGACAATAAAACTAACGGTGACATGATATATGGGCAAAAGTCAATCTACAACAGAATAAAGGCAAGGCTACAGGAGAATGATAGCGACATTATTTGCAACCATAAAAAGGTTGATTGGTGGAAATTGAATGAAGAAACAAAAAATGTGAATGAAATTCTGAAATACATCAGAACAAAAAACATCACAAAAACAAATAATTTGATCAAGGCAGCAAGTATTGTTGTAGCTGAAAATGTGGGTGTTGATGTCTAGAAAAAGAAAAGATCCAAGGTGGAAAAGAAAAATACAGGTGGGGTTAGATATGCTCTCGAAGGACATTTCTGTGTTAGGCCAAAAAGAAAAGGGGGAGCTTAAAAGCAAACAAAAATACAGGGCACTGAACAGGAAGTATAATATTGAAAGAACGGGCCTGAAAGTGGTAATGGAGGAACTGAAACAGTGCGTTGTTGCAAAGAAAACAAAGATGGTAAGGTACGACCAAAGAATGAAGGGTTACAAGCAGAATAGGCTATTCAGAGTAGGTTAGAAGAGATTCTACAAAGAAATAAATGGAGAGCATACAGATGAAAAGTTGATACCAGATAACATTGAAAGTCAAAGGTTTTGGAGTGACTTCTGGAGCAAAGACAAGGAGCACAAGAAGAATGTTGAATGGTTGCAAGAACTGAAACAAACAGTAGTCTGTCCAAAATAGGCAGAACTAGTAATTTCAGTTAGGGAAGTGAAGAAAATCAGTAAAAAAATGGGAAACTGGGACCAGATGAAGTTCGAGGCTACTGGATCAAAAGATTTGGTGAATGTCATCCATGAATAGCCGCACAACTCAATACCTTGTTAAATGCTGACCAAGTAACACCAGAGTGGTTGACAAGGAGTAGGACAGCGCTGTGCTCGAAAAACATTGAAAAGGCAATACAGTGAACAATTACAGGCTGACATCCTGCTTGCCACTTATGTGGAAATTACTGACTGGAAAAAAAATGAAGTCCTGCCACATGAGCAGAAGGGCTGCAAGCATAAATGTAGAGGTGCCAAGGATCAACTCCTGGCAGATGAAACTGTACTTAGAGACTGCTAGAGGAGGAAAACTAACTTCGCCATGTCAAGGATCGATTATTGTAAGGCGTACAATATGATCCCAATTTCTTGGATTACGGAATGTATGAACCTATTTAGTATTGCATCGAATGTTGAGCGATTGCTTGGAAAAAGTATGGCAAAGTGGAGGATGGAACTGACAGCATATGGAAGAAGTTTAGGGAAAATAGAAATCAGGAGAGGCATCTTCCAAGGGGACTGCCTGTCCCCACTGATCTTTGTATAATACCACTAACACTGATTCTGAGGAAAGCAAAGGCTGGGTATGTATTCAAAAGCCGCCAACAAAAAGTCAACCACTTGTTATTCATAGATGACCTCAAACTTTATGGTAAAAATGAATCCCAAGTCAGTGAATACTTTCAGTGCTAATATCAGAATGGAGTTCGTACTGAAAAAGTGTGGTGTGTTAGTCTTGAAGAGATGCAAAATCAAATGTATGGGCGGGCTAACGATACCGTTGGAGAGGTTATGAAGCAGATAGAAGAGACGGGTTATAAGTACTTGTAGATATTGGAAATGGATAAATTGATGGAGAAAGAAATGACAGAAAAATTTAAGGTGGAGTACTTACACAGACTGAGACTTATCCTTAAGTCGAAATTAAATGGACAGAATAAGATTAAAGCTATCAATACCTGGGCAGTTTCACTCCTTAGATATGGAGCAAGGGTAATTGCATGAACAGCAGATGAACTAAACAGCTTAGACAGAAAGACAAGAAAGTTGCTGACTAGATATGGGATACTACACCCAAAGGTGATACAGACAGACAAGAAAAAGAGGAGGAAGAGGACTGATTGGATGTGAACACAGCATTAGAGCAGAAGAAAACAATATAGAATGGGATGTAAAAAATGCCACAGAACCACTTTTATTGGAAGTACGAAGGTCAAGCTTGTGTAGGATGGAAGATTGCAAAGATAAAGCACTGTACAAGCACTTGAGAATGAATGAAATTGAAAATAGGTGGATAAAAAAAAGAATGCATGGACAATTACATAGGGATGTTGAAGATAAGACAGACAGAAAAAAGAAGGCTATGGATGACTAAAAGTGATTTAAAATCAGAAACGGAGGCTCTAATCTGTGCTGCTCAAGAGCAAGCAGTAAGAATGAATTACATCACATACAGAATAGACAACACATCAGAAAGTGATAAGTGCAGTATCTGTGGACAAAATGGTGAAACCATATGGCATATTACCAGTCAATGTATGCCACCAGCCCAGAAAGAATATAATAGATATCATGACAATATAGCAAGGATTGTCCATTGGACACTTTGCAACAAGTATGGACTTGACATAGCAAAAAAGTGGTACAAACAAAAACCAGAAGGCATCACTGAAAATGATAATGCAAAGATCCTATGGGATTTTATGATTCAGTGCGACCATTAGAAAAAGAATATGAAGCTGGACATAGTTTTAATTGAGAAAGAAAGCAAATGATGCTGAATCATAGATATAGCATGCCCAGCTGACAATAAGGTATGTAATAAGGAAGAAATTAATTTTGACTCTATATCGGACAAGTTACCTCAATCCTTTCTATATTAATAATAATAATAATAATAATAATAATAATAATAATAATAATAATAATAATAATAATAGCAATAATAATAATAATAAATAGCTTCAATGTGCTCAACTGGAATACCAATGAAATATAGCTTCAATGTGCTCAACTAGAATACCAGTGAAATAATCAAAATTGATAGAAAAATCCGCAAGCTACTGACTTGTAATGAGATGCACCATCCAAAGGCAGACGTGGATCGTCTTTACCTTCCCAGAGCTCAGGGAGGTCGAGGCTTGATCCAGCTTGAACTTACATACAAAACCATCACAATCGGACTGACCAAATACCTTGAAACAACCAACAATTGGATGCTGAAACTTGTTGAAAAACATGAAAGACCGAAAAAACTTCACTCTATTCTGAAAGAAAGCAAAAAATTCACTACTGATCTCTTAGATACCCACCAGCTTGATCAGGTTGAAGGAAATGCACCAACTGCTGCTGCAAAGGAAATAAAATCAATTGCAAAGACAAAAGCACATGAAAAATTAGCTAGCAGATGGGAACAGAAACCTCTGCATGACAAGTATGTGGCTCATAGCAAACAAGATGATGTCGACCAGAAACACACACATCAATGGTTACGAAGCTCAGGGCTAAAAGCAGAGAGTGAAGGTTTCATATTGGCTGCTCAAGACCAAAGTTTATTAACCCGGAACTACCAAGCCAATGTGATAAAAAATGGAGCTGACCCAAAATGCTGATTCTGTAACGATGCGATTGAAACTATAGACCACCTAGTCAGGATGTAGAGTTTTAGCACCTGTAGAATATAAAGCAAGACATGACAGAGTTGGCCAGTATTTACACTGGACAATATGTCGGCATTATAAAATCAAAACCGCTGACAAATGGTATAAACACCATCCTGAAGCTGTGACTGAGGGAGAAAATGTATCGATTCTCTGGGACTTCCCCGTACATACCGACAAGGCTATAAAAGCTAATAAACCGGATATTATTATAAAAGATCAGACAAAGAAGACGTGTTTATTAATTGACATGAGTATTCCCTGCGATCATAATATAGCGGCGAAAGAATTTGACAAGATTAGTAAATATAAAAACTTGCTAATAAAAATTGAAAAGATGTGGCACCTCAAGGTGACTACCATACCAGTGATTGTAGGATCTCTAGGAATGATAAAAAAAGGTACTGAAACCTATTTGAAAAGGATACCAGGAAGTGCAAAAAATTGTGTTAACTGGAACGACTCATGTACTGAGAAGAGCATTATCGCTGTGAAAACAACATCCATTCATGAATTTTTTGGATCTTTTTTAAAACGGGGGCCACATTTTTCATTAACGAAACACTTTGAAACTTGGAACACTGGTAGAATGTGTCATATAAAACATCTTTTTCTCTTAGTCTTCTTAAAAAAAAGAAATCCCTAAGTTATTCCATGTTAAAGTTGTCGTATTTCTGTAATTTCAACCAATCACTGACGTCCATTCAGCCGATATACATTAAGTGCCGACTACATAAACAAACGATTCTGAAGCAATTCTATCGGTGATAGGGTTAGGGTTAGGGTAAAACAGAAAATTTAAAAAGAAAAAAGCACATAAAACGAAGAAAAAAAAAAGAAAATGAAAAAAGCAAATTTAAAATGAAAAAAGCAAATAAAACGAAGCTATGGCTTAATCAGCCAAAGGAGTAAATATAAATAACTGAATACTTGTCAGTGATTGGTTGAAATTGTCGAAATAAGACAATTTTTTACATGAAATAAATTTGAATACAAAAATATTTTTCTGTTCTATAACACAAAATAGATAAGTATACGAAGTTTGAAAGTCTTTCGGTACCAAAAACACTACGTAAAACATTAATGAAAAATGTGGTCCCCGTTTTAAAAAAGATCCAATTTTTATTTTTATTTTTTTTATTTTTTAAATACATATTTTACCTGTGAATTTGCGTGTGTAAGCTGGGAATGCATACACTGAGTTTCTCTGCCCTAGGTGTACGGAAAACACCCGGCGAGAAATGGAAGAAAATTTGAAGAAAGAAGAAAAAAAAAAATAATAATAATAATAATAATGATGATGATAACAACAATAATAATGATGATTTCTTCTATTTGCCACCAGGGCAAAGGATGAAGGGGACAATACTAAAACAAACATAAAGTGTGGGGAGTTTACATATAATGGAATGATAAAATAAAAGTATACACAGTATACATTAGAAAAAGGGAAGTATACATAGTATATGACACTAGTAAAAGAGAGGGGAAAAAGTGATGGTGATGGTGATGGGATCTCCCTGATACAGGAGGACCTTTAGGGATAATCAAGAAACCCACCATCCAAGATCACCCTGAATACCAAGGATGAGAGCCCTCTCCAACTACTGTCTTCTGAGTGTGTCTATGCATTAAAAACCATGGTATGCCTGAGCTGCCACACAAAGGAAGTTGGGAACAGGCCAACCACCTGCATTTTCACAACTTTCACCCACCTTTTCATAAATTCACTCGAGGAAAGTACCTCCCTCTCCACCCTCAATTTCCTTTTCAAGTGAAACATGAAAAAGTCAATGAGGACTTTACCAAAGAGGAATGTTTCTATCCTCTTTTGTCACAGCCACCAGACAAAGGAAAACTGCCTTGCCAGCCCAATTAAAGGAGGACGGTGGGGCAATCATCATTATGGACTTGGCTGACAGACAGATCTACCCTACACGTGACAGTAGCTGTTTCACATAACTCCACAAGTCAGCATTGCCCAAACACTGAATGAGTACATGCAGAATGGTTACATCACTCTGCGAGCACCTCAGACAAGTCTGTCTCACAGCACATCCATGCCTGTAGAATTTATCTCAAACCAGTAGCATCTAGAGAGTCCTCCAGAATAGACTTGCCAGTTCATCTTCATCAACGCCTAGAGTCTTCCCAAAAACATCATCACACTTCACCACTGCTAATCCTCTGTAAATAACTAAAATGCAACATTCACCGATTCTATTGCCCAACTTGAACACCTGATGGCATTCTAAGTGCCAGGCACCCAGTCTCAGCCTATCCTTTACTCAGGACTACAGCTCTGTCAAGGTATGTCTCACAAACAGAGCCCACACACGTTCACCTTCTAGAAATTGCTGCAGGTGGCGCAACCTGAGTGTGTCTGTACATTAAAAACCATGGTATGCCTGAGCTGCCACACAAAGGAAGTTGGGAGCAGGCCAACCACCTGACCATTGGAATATGTCCCTTCCACAAGAAGATAAACAGGATATGCTCCAATCTAATCAAGCAGTGACTGGAGCAAGGCACAACAGAGGTGATGTAGGCATTCACCACCTATGTCCAACCTTTCAGGAGTATCTTATCTGCCCATTTCTGGGTAAGAGAGGTCATCCTGTTCATCACCTCTTCCCAATTCTTATTCACATAGAGGTTGGAACCAAACCAGACCCCAAGCAGTTTAACTGGTCCATCAGTCCAGCATCTGATGTTGCCATCCGATGGCATAGATCTGCCTCTCCAGGTGTCCAGTCGTAATCCTACTGACTTGTTGGCATTGATTTTAGCCCCTGCAACCAACTCATATTCCTTTACAATGGAGCCAATCGTCACCACTTCAGAAGCATCTGACACCATAATGGTGACACATATACAGCTTCCAAGTAGTGATGGTCTACCCTATCAAAAGCTTTCGACTGATCTAAATTGATCAGGGCCCCACTGCAGCCAGCTTTAGTCACAGCCCTCTCTATGATGTATTGCATAAGGTGGAGGTTGTCACAGATAGACCTGCTCAGGATTGCACACATTTGTGCCTCCCCAACCAGACTACCAATGACAGGCACCAATCTTTTTGCTAATACCTTGGCCAAAATCTTAAACTGTGTTTAGCAGAGTTATGGGCCAAAAGTTCCCTAGCATGTCCCCACTGTCGGTGTCCTTTCTCAGCAGTGTTACTACACCCCAGCTAACAGCACTAAGAATTCTTTACTGTAGACATCTGCCAAGAGGCTGCCAAGCAAACATAGAATTCATAAGGCAAACCATCCAAACAGGGTGATTTGCAACTTGTGCAATCACTCATCCCCTCCCATATTTCAGAGGCTGTAATTGGCTTTTCGCAGAATCTCACGTCTGTCACCAAGAGTCATGGTAGGCCATCTAGGTATGAAGTAAAGTTTGCTACCATCGTTGACCCATCACCCTCACCAAACAGCCGTGCAAAGTGCTGCTGGAAAGCTGCACACATATGCTCAGAACTGAGTAGCACACATCCATCCTAATCTGTCAAAGACTTGATCATGGTTTTGTTTCCACGTTGCATCTCTACCGTTCAGACCTATTGGACAGTTTGTAATGTTGGCAGCAGTGGGACTTTGTTTTTCCTTGTTTCAGGGCAGAAAGCCTTTAAGTGATTTACCAATCCACATTTGTGGCATCTTGGCTTTCTACCCTCCACAAAGACTGACAAGTGAGTACCATTTGGGAGATCGATTAGGTTAGGTAGCTAGTCGATATAGTCTTACTTGCATTGCAAGATCAGTTCCAAACCTATACCTAACCAGTTTTGCTTAGGTAGTTCCTTGACCTCCAATATAGTGACTTCATCTTCTTCTAGACCTGCCAAGATGGCTGCTACTAACCAGGTAACGAATACTTCTGGTAGTACATTCAGCACCCTAATCTTGGCAAGGTGTTGGCTGCAATAGCTGGGGATTATGAAAAAGTTGTCATTCCTCAAAGTGGTCACAGAATTACATCTAGCTTCTTCTTCCATCCCAAATCTCACCTCAATGGTTCCAAACTTCTTTCCTTGAGTGATGTGGGTCTTTTGTTCCCACACACGCCCAAGGTATTTTTGTACTTCGCTCTCAAGAGCATTTTCCACCCACCGAGACTTGACTCCAATGCAACGGTATGTTATCATGCATCCTGCAATATTTTCTATCACATCGGATGCAGGGTTTAGAGCTACCCTTCTCCCATCTCTTTTTACTAATTTTCTTGCCAGTTTTCATTCTTCTTCATCTATGTGGAAACTTTCCATATTTTCTGCTGCAGGTGCAAAAAACACAGAGGCGATATTTGCGTTATGTTTCATTTCTTTCATGTTGTTGTTGTTGCTGTCACTGCTGCTGCTGTTGCTGTTGTTGTTCTTGTTGTTGACACTGAAAGTTTTGATGTTGCTTTGATGTTGCTTAGAGGTGAAACATTTTTCGCCTCAGTGGGCCATTTGATATTCATATTCTGAATTCTTTCCTCGTGCTCAGTTTCTCCTGACAAGGAACACATTCCTTTGTCGAACATTATGATGACTTCTTTATCAGCCATCTTTAAATAATTACAGAAAATTACCAAATATTTGTCTCTGCTGAAAACAGTTAAAATTCAAGAATTATTGAAGTGCACCTCCTGCAAAACAGGATGTGTTTCTACACAAAAAGAACTATCTGCACAGTTCAGACAATCTCAGAAATGTAATGGTAACAAAAGAAATGAAAAGATGGGGCCTTAGAAGGCCGAAAACATTACAAACATTTTTTCAACTTACAGAACAAATTTCCGTGACATCACAGTATGGCAGCCATCATCATCATCATCATCATCATGATGATGATGATGATGAGGAGGAGGAGGAGGAGGAGGAGGAGGAGGAGGAGGAGGAGGAGGAGTTAGAAAATAATAGACCAGACATAACAATTATAGATAAGGAAAAGTAAAGTTGCCAAGATCATAAAGAAGAGGATGTAAAACAAAAAAAATACATTCCCTTAAAATTTGAAATAGGAAGAATTTGGAGTATGAAAACTGTAAAGGTCATGTCGATAACAATTGGTGTGTTGGGAACAGTAAGCAAAGATATAGACAAATGGCTGAAGGAGAATGGAATAGAATGCCCTGTAGAGCTCCTACAAAAAGTTTGTCTCTTAGGGACTGCAAGGATTATCAAGAGGGTTCTAAGCACTTGAAAGACTACCAAAAACTTGTGTATACCTAGAGTTACAGGTAGTAAATTCTACCCATATAAATCCTACCAGGAATAAGACCAAACCTCAGTCAAACCAAATAATAATAATAATCCTTTCTACTTGAAGCACAAGGCCTCAAATTTGGGGAAAGGGCTTAAGTCGATTACATCAACTCCAGTGCATATCTGGTACTTATTTAAATCAACTCTGAAAGGATGAAAGGCAAAGTTGACCTTGGTGAAATTTGAGCTCAGAACGTAACGACAGGGGAAATACCACTAAGCATTTTGAGTGCACTAACAATTCTACCAGCTCACCACCTTAATAATAATAATAACAACAACAACAATAACAATAAACAATAATAATCCTTTCTACTAAAGGCACAAGGCCTGAAATTTAGTGGGAGGGTACTAGTCAATTACATTGACCTCAGTGTTTCTCTGATACTTAATTTATTGACCCCAAAAGGATGAAAGGCAAGGTCAACCTTGACAGAATTTGAACTCAGAACATAGCAACAGGTGAAATGCAGCTAAGCATTTCATCCAGTGTGCTAACAAAATAATATTAATAATAATAGTAATGATTTCTTTTATTTGCCATAATGGTGAATAATAACACAGGTTTGCAACCAAAAAATTGTTTCACATTTAGTGGGTAAAATTGATAAATTTTTTTCTGCTGATTTCAAAAAATTACAAAGAAATTATCCTATCATGTACAGTTTCTTCACAAAATCAGTCATTGCATTTCACTATTATGCTTGAATTTGATTATTATTTATTATTATTACTATTAATTGCCGTATTTAGATAGACTATAATTTTGGAAAATAGGCTTCTAATAACATTTAGACCACTTCAGCTATGGAGAGGTAACTTCAATCACCCACATGCAGTGAAGAGAGAAAGATGCACTTTTCAAGGTCATGCTGTTTAGGTTAAAATGTGTCTTTTTATTTTACTTCAGTTATTTCATCATGCTCTTTTTATTTTACTTCAGTTATTTCATCATGCTCTTTTTAAATGTACATATGTTATATACATTGTTTTATTGTATCATATGTTACATTTTAATGCTTCTTTAATAATACTGTGTATACATTTAGATGGTCAATCAAATATACGCTGTTAAAAAATGTCCATTTCCCCTTCCCTTACAGACCTCCACATCATTTGAAGCAAGGTTGTCTTCTAAAAGATGTGCAACTAGCCCAGATAACTTTTGTTGAAATATCAGGGATTTATTTACAATTGACAGATAGGTGTCCTCACCTTGTTTGTTGTTATCACGTTTCAGCTGATATACTCTCCAGCCTTCATCAGGTATTCTGGTCAAAATTTGAACCCAACCTTTTATTTGACTAATGGGGTACACTGTTCTCATTCCTAAGGTATGTTGCTGATCTTATTTTTCTGCTGAGGTTATTTTTCAAGTCCCTGTCTGGGATTGAATTTAGAATCTGAGAGTTAGTGGATAAAAGTACAGGCTACTAACCCTCAGATTCTAGGAATGAGATCAGTGTACCTCATTAGTCAAATAAAGAGTTGGGTTCAAAATTCCACCAGAACACCTGCTGAAGGCTGGAAAGTACATCAGCCAAAACGTTGTGATTACAACAAACAAGGTGAAGACATCTATCCATCCATTGTAAATAATCTACATAATTCCTCATCTCAAAAATATAGAATAGTATTATGGAATTCGTCAAAAAATCTTACTATGCCTATTTTGGTATGAAATTAAGAGACCAAGAGTCAACTCCTCATAAGGCCTGTGCAATTTGTGTTGAGTACTGAGTCAGAAGGCAGAAATAGCAATAATAATGAAGACTTCAATAGAAGTGAAGGTGAAGAACCTCAACTATTCAACTAGTGTGAATTAAATGATCTAGTGAGGGAATTAGGGCTCACAAAGGAGTCAGCAGAGCTTATAAATTCCAAAAATCTTTCAGCTCCTTGTGCATCATTCTTTTGGTATTGTAACCATGAAAACAAATCTATTCCATATTTCGCTTAAGAAACTGATATGGTTTATGGTACTGATACATCAGGGTTAACAGAAACATTTGACTTAAATTACAGCTCTTATGAATGGAGATTCTTTATTGACTCTTCAAAGAGAAGTCTTAAATCTGCCCTACTGCATAACGGTAATAAATATGCTTTCATCCCTATTGGACATTCAGTGATCATGAAGGAAAGATACAAAAATTTGTTGTCACTCTCTCACAAGAGTAAATTCGAAGATCACAACTGGATGATTTGCAGCAACTTAAAAATAACTTGCATGTTACTTGGACAACAGTCAGGTTACACAGTTTTCCACTTTCTTGTGTGAGTGAGACAGTAGAGCCAGAACCTCCATTGGTTTAAAAAAGAATGACCAAATAGAGTTACATTTACACCAGGAACAAAGAATGTCCTTCAAGAAAGGTTGGGTGATCTGAAAAGGGTTCTTTTGCTTCCTCTACATATAAAACTTGAACTCATGAAGCAATTTGTAAAAGCTTTGCCACAGGATGGAGAGGGCTTCAGGTATTTGCATAACAAGTTTCCTGCTCTATCAGATGCCAAGGTTGAAGAGCAGATATTCGTAGGACCAGACATAAGGAAACTTGTCAAGGATGACAATTTTGAAAACTCTCTTAGTGATTTTGAAAAAGATGCATGATCATTTCAAGGATTCAAACTACAAAGACATAGTGGAAAGAATTTTGGAAAAATTCAAGGTCTTGGAATGTAAAATGAGCATTAAACTTTATTTCCTAGATATCCATTTGGATTTGTTTCCAGAAAATCTGGGTTATGGAGGTGAAAAGCAGGGGCAGTGGTGGCTCGTAGATAAAATTAGTGGGGGTGCTGCTTCAGAAAATTTTTAGCCCTTGCTTTGATATTATGTAAAAGGAGACAAACATAAAAAAAATATTTTTTCATAAACTTGATCGGTTTGTGTTTTAGCCACTGCCGGGTAGTGTGTTTAATTTGTTCATTGAACAGTGGCACAAATTCCCCCTTGTTTTTCAAAAATCCCCCCTAAATCACAAAATAAGGAGGGAAAATCTGCCCGTTTTTCAAATTCTGGCAGCAACACTGAAGCTGGAAGCAGGATAATAATCTAATTCTACACTTTATCACATTCAAGAATATAAACATGTTTTTAAGCACAACACACATGGAGTCAAAAAGAAACATTTCCTTTCACTGGCACTGTGTGAATGACAATGCTCTCTCTCCCTAATGTGAAGCTTCCTATCTTGGACATGTGGGCATGTGCACAACTGCCAAACACCACATCACTGGAACTGTGAAGCACACAGTTCTATACAAGGATTTTTGCATTTTTTTCATAAACTAGGGGATGACTACTGACATTAAGCTTAATGTACAAGTATAAAGAAAGAATTAAAGAAAAAAGGACTCATTATATTGAATGTTATCGATGATATAGGGAGTGCTGCAGTTCCGCAGTGCCTATACACACAAGCCACCACTGAGTAGGGGATAAGTTTCTTCTAAAATATATACATAAAGGAGACAGAAAGAAGATATCAGGGAAGATGAAATGTCAGTACAATGGCCAACTACTGCTAGATGTTGCATTGTGAATGTCCATCAAATGCTCACAAGCGAAAGATTTCCATGCATAGCTACCAAGTGAAAAAGAAGAGATTTTGAAGCACTGAACCTAAAAAATGAATGAAACTCTTATAAAAATCTATTTTTTCATCTTTAAAATTGCATTTGTGTCATTTTATTTTGCTAAATAAAGTGCCAGATTCATTTTTATTAGTTTCATTTTGTTCTAAAATATGTGAATTTACCTACAAGTGATGGTATATTTTATGGTTAAATTGTGAGAAAACTTTAGGTAACGGAAAAGAGCCATTTTGATATTTTGAATTAACACCACAAAAATATATAAAGTAACATACAACTATCAAAACAATTTTCAAAAATTTCTATTTTGCAGATCTGTGTAATGTATGAATATTCTTGTAACTCTTCACAAAGGTAAATATACAAATATTTGGAAATGGAGGAAAATAATTTCATAAATAACAATGAATCTAGGATTTTGTGGTCAGAACAAAGAACACCAGTATTTTGTGGCCTTCTAAAAATACATAAAAAATTTCAAAAAATTTCCTCCATTGTGTCCAGTTTGAAGTGGGTATGAATGTTGTACAGCCAAAATTTCAGAGGCTGCATTTGAGTGATATAACAACACCAACCTAACATTTAATATTAACTTTATATCACCACACAAGTAATATTGAGGTTGGTCATGAATTATAAAGTTCCACAACAGGTCAACACTATTGAAGGCATAACTCAATAGTGTTCATAAATAGTAGATTACAAAACCTCTGTACAGGAGAAAATATGCATAGTAGATTCTATTGGCCAACTATATCAACAAATCCAAGTTGAGCAGAAAGTCGTTAAAATGACTATTATAAATGGCAGGAGAGCATGTGGAAGAAGATCACAGGTTACCACACATTCTGCTGGTTGGTACTAAAAACAAGCCTAGACGTTCTAGAAGGCTCTAGATCAACTTGTCATGTGAAGTCTGGCTGCTGATTAGCCAATAACTTGATCTCTCATTTGAACAAGGTTGTGTTATATCATGACTTAAACTTCATAATTGATTACTTGATTTTGAGTCTTGTCTAGCTACACTTTGATTACAGTTTATTGATGACGTCTTTTTTGTCTGGAAAGGATCACAGGATAGTTTAGTTAACTTCTTGCATGTCTGTGGCTGCTTCACAAATCAACTATGGCTTTAAATCCAATATAAAATTCTCATCAAGTTTCTCAAAAACTAGCATCAAATTTTTGGACACAAAAGTCAAGTTTTCAGAAGGCTGAATAGTGACAGAGTTATTTTGAAAACCCACATCATCCAACACTTATCTTCATTGCTGTTCCAATCATCAACATCATACAATCAAGTCAAATCTGAAGTCCCAGTTTTTGAGGATAAAATGGATTTGTTTTGAAAAAGGGGAAGCAGGCAAATGCTTCTGTGCACCATTATGTCAAACACACTTATAATGAATCACAATTAAAGGAAATTGCAAATGACATAGCTAAAATCAGAAAGGAAAGTCAAACTTTCATGCCTTTTTTTTTTAGCAGCCAAAATAAAACTCATGACTGAATTCTTTTAGTGATTAACTGGTACCAAAATTTTGCTGGCATTTCAAAAGTGTTGCAAGAAAGTTATCAACATGTTTCAGAAAAATATCCCTGCGTCAAGCAAATATTCCTTCATCCACCTATTATAGCCTTTGGATGCAATAAAAATACAAGACAATTATTAATCAATAAAAAATAAAACAATTCCATTGTTCACTGAAAAAATTACAAGAGAGGTAGGCTCTGATCAATGTGCAACAACATGAGTCAAGTCAACTCTATCACAGATTATAACAGAAATGTTATTATTTATATGGAAGGTGGGATCTGTAAAGGTTCCCATTTGGAGTACACAGTGGAATGCACTAAACACAACTTGACTTATGTTGGTTACACAGCAGAAAAATTGAATAAAAGATTCAAAGAGTATAGGTATAATGTTAGGTACAATAACAGGAGTTTGATATAACTCGCTAAACATTTTACATCAAACAGCTGTAAACTTGAGGAACATCTGAAAGAACACATTCTTAGAGAACATTCTGACTCCACTGCACTTTCAGTTCTCAAAACATATGAGGACAAATATATTTGTGAACTAGCAGAGATACCTGGCATTGCTCAGGATTAAAATGGCATAGTTTGTATATATATGTTGCATTCATGTTGAAACAGGTGATATAGGAAAGTGCAGCATTGACAACAAAATATTTGTGGAGTAAATGTTAAAGCTTTGCATAAATGACAATTTGAGTTTAACACACCATTTAGGACAGAATTATCATTTTTATAAGAATGGGATGGATCATATCTGAAAGCAGCTCCAGGTGTTGTGAAGAACGAATTTGTACATGACATGTTTTTGCAAGCTATTCTATAGGACATGTGTTAAATGGTGTGCTAAATGTTGCTTTAATAATTCAGCATTAAGTGCTGCAGCATGATTTTGCTGATCTTGAGAAAGTCTCATCTCCCTTCTGTCTTGGGACTCCATCAGACGTGCTGCAGCATGCTTTTGCTGATGTTGAGAAAGTCTCCTCTCTCTTCTCTCTTGAGACTGTATTTGACGTGCTGCAACATACATTTGGTGATCTTTGGAAAGTGTCATGTCCCTTCTGTATTGAGTCTCCATCTGATATGCTGCAGCATGCCTTTGCTGATGTTGAGAAAGTCTCATGACCCTTATCTCTTGAGACTCTTGCCTTCGGTTTTCTGCACTCCTCCTTGTTTTATAGGTGTTTCTGGAGAGATTACGTTTTTCCTGTGGTGGTATATTTTTTTCAATATTTTAAACAAAAAATTATGTGCTTAGAAAAAAATATACATTAATCTCTATTTTTGTAAGTAGTCGTATGTATTTAGTATGTCTATATTTTTGTATGCAGTGTAAATTAACCGAATATAAGCAAATTGTAAATACCTTGCAACCTTGCAACTGCTGTGATAATTATGAACTGTTAATTGAATGGTAGATGTGTATTTTTATATAACTTGGACCTTCCACATAAGTGCTTTTTGTCAAGAGTTTGTGTAGATATATCATCATCATCATTTAACGTCCGCTTTCCATGTTAGCATGGGTTGGACGATTTGATTGAGGACTGGTGAAACCGGATGGCAACACCAGGCTCCAATCTAATTTGGCTGAGTTTCTACAGCTGGATGCCCTTCCTAACGCCAACCACTCAGAGAGTGTAGTGGGTGCTTTTACGTGTCACCCGCACGAAAACGGCCACGCTCGAAATGGTGTCTTTTATGTGCCACCTGCACAAGAGCCAATCCAGGGGCACTGGCAACAATCTCGCTTGAAAACCCTACAAAGGCCAGTCAGGCGGTACTGGCAACGGTCACGCTCAAGATGGTACATCTTACGTGCCACCCGCACAAGAGCCAGTCCAGGGGCACTGGCAACGATCTCACTTGGCTTGCCGGGTCTTCTCACGCACAGCACATTTCCAAAAGTCTCGGTCAGTAGTCACCGCCTCGGTGAGGCCCAATGTTCGAAGGTCTTGCCTCACCACCTCAGCCCAGGTCTTCCTGGGCCTACCTCTTCCACGGGTTCCCTCTAACTGTTAGGGTGTGGCACTTTTTCACGCAGCTATCCTCATTCATTCTCACCACATGTCCAAACCAGCGCAATCGTCTCTCTTGCACACCACAACTGATGCTTCTTATGTTCAGCTTTTCTCTCAAGATACTTAAACTCTGACAGGTATGCACATTGACATTACACATCCAGCGGAGCATACTGGCTTCATTCCTTGCGAGCTTACGCATGTCCTCAGCAGTCACAGCCCATGTTTCACTGCCATGTAGCATGGCTGTTCATACACATGCGTCATACAGTCTGCCTTTTACTCTGAGTGAGAGTCCCTTTGTCGCCAGCAGAGGTAAGAGCTCTCTAAACTTTGCCCAGGCTATTCTTATTCTAGCAGCTACACTTTCAGCGCACCCCCCCCCCCCACTACTAACTTGGTCACCCAGATAGCGGAAGCTATCGACTCCCTCTAGTTTTTCTCCCTGGAATGAGATAGAAGTTGTTTCCTGTTTGTTTACAGTGTTTATTGCACCTGAACATCAGCCACATACAAAAACTAACTTCGTAGTTAATCTGCCTTTGATATTGCTGCACCTCTTATGTGTCCATAGCTTGCACCGGGTACATCTTATAGAGTTACTACCTACTCCTTTTCTGCATACTGAGCAGGGCCATCTATCTGAAGGGGTTTGTGTTTTATCTACCTTCCTACTTATTAGGATTTTGGTTTTTGCTAGGTTGACTCTAAGGCCCTTCGATTCTAGTCCTTGCTTCCACACCTGAAACTTCTCCTCTAGTTCTGATAGTGACTCCGCAATTAGTGCAAGGTCATCAGCATAGAGGAGCTCCCAGGGGCAACCTGTCTTGAATTCCTGTGATCGCCTGGAGGACTATGATAAATAGGAGGGGGCTGAGGACGGAACCTTGGTGGACCCCTACCTCTACCCGGAATTCATTTCCAACCCTCACCTTACTGGCAGCATCTCTGTACATGGCTCGCACAGCTCTCACTAACCATTCTTCTATCCCAAGTTTCCTCATTGACCACCAGATAAGGGATCGGGGGACCCTGTCAAAGGCTTTCTCCATGTCAACGAAGGCCAGGTACAGAGGTTTATCCTTGGCTAGGTATTTCTCCTGCAGCTGTCTCACTAGGTGTTTAATAATGTACGTAATGTACACGCAAACACACACACACTCACAGACACGTACACATTCATATACAAAATGTGATGATATGCACACATATAGTCACATACATACAGTAAGGGAGACACATACAGGCATACATTCACACATGTCAGTTGACACATGTCAGTTGACACATGTGTAAATGTAGATGTATGTGTGTGTTTAATAATGTACCTAACACAGAAACACACACACAGTCAGAGAAACATACACACTCATACACCCACACACATACACTCAGAAACACATGCACACTCATATATGTGATGTCATCATCATGGTGGTTTGAAATTTCCTTTACTATCCCATGCGTACTGAATGCGCAAATACACACACAAAGTGGAAGAATAAAAGTGAAACAATATTACACAACGGTTTTTGATAGAGGGAGAAATGTAAATAGTGTATTTAAATAGGAGAGCAAAAAATTTAAAATAAGTAATGTTGTAGGGAGAACGTACAAATAGTATGAAGACAAAAATATTTATGCATGACAAAATTGAAATACACTGAAGTCAATTTTCAGAGATAGAGGGGGAATGGGGGAGAGGGTGGGGAGGAGGGGAGAGGGTGGGGAGGAGGGGGAGATGGATAAAGAGGGGGAGAAAGGGGAGAGAGGGGGAGGGGGAGAAAGGGGGAGAGAGAGTGAGCAAGTGAGTAAAAGAAACAGATACCTAAAAATGTGAAAGTGAGAAAAAGAAAGAGAAGAGATAAATAGAGAGACAGAAAGGGGAGAGAATCAATTGGAAACTGCAGAAGTCAAAGGGGGTGAATTGGTTGAAGACTGCAGAAGTCAGAGGGAGAGAATCAGTTGATAACTGCAGTTTTTAGAGAAAAACCCATGTGTAAAACTTTTTTTCAAGGTCGGTTTCTTGCATGATGTGGGAGCTCTGGGCAAAATATTATATTGCATGACCATCCATAGCCCATAAGTAATGTGTGTGTAACGTTTGGTGAAAATCGGTTGAAAACTGTAGAAAAGCATACGTATTACACACACACACACACATACAAACATCCTTTGTTTTACATATATAGATTACTAACATCATGCCTTGGAAGAATGAACAAAATGACAGAATTTTCTCACATTTATTCAAAATATTTTGACTAAACATTCTCTTTCCTGCATTCTTTTTCTTTTCTTTCATCTATTTTTCTTTTCCTTGTTACCAGTTTTGAAAAAGCAAAAATCAACGATATTTTGTCTAAAAAGGAATGCAGGAATTCTTGTACTTCTGCATATTTTTCACTTTTCATTTTGAACCTGAGAAAGACAGACATACTTTTGAAAAATTGTTCAGTTCAATAAATAGAGACAGTCTCTATTTACTTCAAATTCTATCATGCTCTGCTTCATCATCATCATCATCATCATCATCATCATCATCATCATCATCATCATCATCATCATCATTATCATCGTCATCATTTAACGTCCATTGTCCATGCTGGCATGGGTTGGACAGTTTGACTGGGCTGGCACGCTGGAAGGCTGCACTAGACTCCAGTCTGATTTGGCATGGTTTTCTATGGCTGGATGCCCTTCCTAATGCCAACCACTCTGAGAGTGTAATGGGTGCTTTTACGTGCCACCAGCATGGGTGCCATTTGCGTCACACCAGGGTGTGTTTACATGCCACTGACTTGGATGCCAATTTGCACGACCCAGTATCTGCCACAACTGTGATTTTGCTCAGCTTGATGGCTCTTCTTCTCAAGGACAACATAATGCCAAAGGTCTTGGTCATTGCTTCTGTGAGACCCAATACTCAAAAGGAACTCAGCCGCTTTGCTTCTGTGAGGCCCAATGCTCAAAAGGAACTCAGCCACTTTACCTTCATCAGGCCCAACACTCAAGAGTAACTCAGCCACTTTGCCTCTGTCAGGCCCAACTCTTGAAAGGAACTCAACCACTTTGCCTCTGTCAGGGCCAATATTCTTTAAGTGCCATGAGCAATGTTCTTTAAGTGCTATGAGCACAGATGCACCTGGCGTGATGGGTCCTCTCAAGCACAGTACATCGGTCTCGGTCACCAGTCATTGCCTCTGTGAGGCTCAAAGTTCGAAGATATGTTTCACCACCTCATACCATGTCTTCCTGGGTCTACTTCTACCACAGGTTCCCTCCACATATAGAGATCAGCACTTCTTTACACAGCTGTCCTCATCCATATGCATCACATAACCAGCACAATTGTCTCTCTTGCACACCACATCTGATTGTATAATAATAATAATGATAATAATAATAATAATAATAATAATGGAGTGCATCAACAGTGAAAGAAGAAACATGGCAGAATATTTGTAAACAACAAGCAAGACCTGCTACAGTATGCTGCTAATGCAGAAGAATTTAACAAAAATGGACTTGAGAATGCTATTGAATTCCGATCACAAATAGCCAATAAGAGAGAAGAAACTTTCCTTTGCATGGAATTACATGATCAGTTCCACCATGAAACTAACAACTTAAAAGGCCAGGAAGCATCATGGAGGAGGCTCAGCAAGGGTGACCTAAAGAAGAAGACTGAAAACCTAATCATCACTGCCTAGGATCAGGCATTGAATACCAACTCAGTGAAAAGGGATATATACCACACAAATACAACAAACCTCTGCAGAATGTGTGGGAAGAGGGTCAAAAGCATGACTCACATTGTTTGTGCTTGTGAAAGTCTTGCGCAGAAAGAGTACAAGCACAGACACGACAAGGTAGCCCAAAACCTTCACTGGCTACTATGCCAGAAGATGGATACGAGGTAATGGGTGCTTGGTACCAACATACACCGGAAAAGGTAATGGACAAAAAAGTGGGAGGCAAAAATCCTCTGGGACTTTGACTTCCAGACAGACAGAGTGTTAGAGCACCAAAGGCCAGATATAGTAACCTTTAGGAGAGACAAACAACAGTGCCTAATAGTTGATGTGGAAGTGCCAGGAGATTAACATATCATCATGAAAGAAAGAGAAAAGATTGATAAATATGGGGACCTGAGAATTGTGATCACCAAGATGTTCTTGTTGTCATCAGATCATTGGGTTCAATACCACCCAACCTGAAGAAACATCTGGAAACTTTAAAAATACCCTACAATCTAGGTATATTGCAAAAATCAGCATTTCTTAGAACAGCACACATATTGAGTAAAGTACTATCTGAGGTCCTTGTTGTGACTTGACAGAGAGTACAAACCCCCAGTAGACACAATGTCTTCAATCAACAACATCACAATATTGGATACTGTGTGGCATCTTAGATAATAATAATGATTTCTTTATTAACCACACAGGGTTTACATTAAGAAAACCATTATGGACAGCACAGGACAAATAGAATGTAGGATTACATAAAAGTCATGTAAACAAGGAAAAACAATCAAATATAACAAAAAAATTCTCCAAAAGAGGGAGACCTCCTGGGACCACTCAAGGAAACCCCACAAATTCATGACAATCCTGACACCAAGGTAAGTACCCTTTTCACTTCATCTACATTCACCCACCTTTTAACAAAATTGTTGGATGGCAGCACTTCCCTTTCCACTCTCATTTTCCTTTTCAAGTGAAACTTGAAAAAGTTGATGAGGATTTGGCCAAAGAGGAAAATGTCTGTCTTTAATCCTTTCAATCTGATCCACCACACAACCTCTTTCACTAAGGCTATCAGGCAAAGAAAAACAGCCAAAAGAAGACAGTGGGACTATCTTCATAATGGACTCAGCCAATAGCTAGATCCATCCTACATATGATAGCAGGTGTTCAACATAAACCCACAAGTCAGAAATATTCAGACAAGAGCATGCAGAACAGTTTCGTCACTCTGCATGTACCTAAGGCAAGCCCAGCTGATGGCACTTCCATGCCTGTAGAGTTTATCCCAAACTGGCAATGCCCCACCAGCTGTACTGCCAAGCCAGGCCAGGGATTTCTAGAAGTTATCCATGGGTCTCAGCTCAAAAGTCCTCAAGAACAAACCAGCTAACTCATTCTTGTTTACATCCACAGTCACCCCAAGAATGTTGTTACACTTGCCTGCCACTAACCCTCTATAGAATGCTTGAGTGGAACTTCCACTGACTGACAAAGGACTGTGAACACCTGACAACATTCTGGATGCCAGGCACTCTGTCTTGGTCTACACTTTATCCAGGACTGCAGCTCAGACAAAGAGACAAGCTGTAGGAAATCATGTCTGACAAATGGTGACCACACTTGCTCACTGTCTAGGAAGCACTGGAGGTGTTACAGCTTCAGCAGATGTCTGCACATCAGCAGCCACAGCATGCCCAGCCCTCCATTCATTGGGTGTTGACAGTAAATGGAGTGCCTGACAAGTGGAATGCACCTTCTCCACAGTGGCGAGCTGGCAGAAATGTTAGCACGCCAGGCAAACTACTTAGTGGTATTTCATCTGTCTTTATGTTCTGATTTCAAATTTCGCAGAGGTCAACTTTGCCTTTCATCCTTTTGGGGTTGATAAATTAAGTACCACTTGTGTACTGGGGTCAATTTAATCGATTGGCCTCCTCCCCAAAATTCCGGGCCTTGTACCTAGAGTAGAAAAGAAAGCGGAAAAACACATGCTCCAGTTTCAGATGGACCCGTCTACCTATGACACAAATGCATCCCTTGTTAACCTGTGATAATGCAGTATGGTTGTTTTCTGAAACCCCTTTCATATTGTAGTTCTTTGTGGTCTTACTTGTATCAGGCACCAAGTTGATTTTTACATTTGACCCATTCCTATATCATTGCTAAATTGATTTACCTGGTCATTCTTAGTATATAGTTTCGGGTCATCAAAAAGGATGAAAGGCAAAAATCAACTTTTGGAAAATTTGAATTCAGATTGTAAAGACTCAAAAGAAATACCACTAAGCATTTTGTCCAACTCATTAACAATTTTGATAGTTTGCTGCCTTAATGCTATCAATAATGATTTCAAATAAGAAAATAGAATATGACTTGAAGATAATTTGGCTGTTATCTCTAGCAGGTCATTCTCTTGTTGGCCCTGAGGTTTTTACTTCACTGTTTTCATTCCTCTCTAGTCTTGGAGCCACTAAAAAATCAATTTTAAATAAAATTTCTAGTGCTGATGGCTGAAATGCTTAATGCTTTGTGTTCCTATTTTTGTATGCTGTTGTTTAACAACCTATTGTTTGATCATATATCTACTCAGTTAGCCATGACTGAATAAGACCTATAATCATCAAAGGCTTTCTAGACATGGCTATTCTGTCTTTTTGTATACCTAAAACTACGAGGAGGTGCTGAAAATTTCCTGGCTTTAAAGGTGTTGTGAAAGGCCTGGTTGGAGAACCAACCTTCTGAGTTCTTTTACAGGGCTTAGAAAAATTGAAGGACTGCTGCAATAAGTGTGTGAATCTGAGAGGAATATGTTGAATAAAATCTGAGAGGGGAATATGCTGCATAAAATCATAATTAACTGATCTTCCTGTATTTTCTTTCACCCAAAGCCAGGAACATTTCAGCACCCCCTTGTACATTGGCTAATATGTGATTTGAGGGAATTTGCTGTTATTTCCAGCATGTTGAGGGACCATATAGAAGCTCCCTTGTTAATAGGATTTCATTTACTTTTTCCCATTAGAACTCATTGACTTTTTTCAGGCCTCTTGAAATATCTTTGTTATTCCAATCCTCTTGCCTTAAGTTTTTTTCCTTATATTTACTGAAGAAAAATATCCTACAAATCAACTTGTCTTGCTTAGAAATAATCAGAAACTTGCAATTTCTCTCCAGGATGGTGAGTAGATGTGCTCACCCTTCATTCACTGTGTTTTTGCACAGTTCATAACTTTGATGGAGCAGCAGTCTTAAACATAAAATCATAATTAACTGATCCTCCTGGATACCTGGCACCTGGAATGTTGTGAAGCACTTATAGCTCTCTTTCAATCAAGCATATAACCCATGAACTTATTCTATAGAGGACTAATGATAAGAAACTGTAACACTGTTCTCAGAGAAACACAGGGCATTAACAGGAATCAAATGGCTAGCCTGTTCTGGAGAAGTTTCAGCTTAGGAGCATGGATAATTTCCAGAAATCCTTATTGGAGTTACTGTTAGTTTGAGATAAACTCAACAGACCTGGAAATGCCATCATTGAGTCTATCTGAAATGCACCTAGAGTTGTGAAACCATTCTACATGCACTGATTCAGTGCCCAAGCATTATTGACATGTACAGTTTTACCAAAAAGATGTTGTATGCAGGACAGATCCATCCAGCTATTGACCAAGTACATATTGAAGTTTGCACCACTGTTTTTCTTTACCTGAAAAGGGCTGGTAGTTTTCCTCTGTCAAGTAGCTATGGCAAAAAAAGGTTGTATGTTGAATGCAGGTGAATGGAATGAGGACAGATATTTACCTCTCAACCAAGCCCTCATCAACTTTTTCAGCTTCCTCTTAAGGAGAAAAATCAGAGTGGAGAGAGAGGTGCTGCCCTCCATTAAATTTGTTGACATGTAGATGAAAGTGACAAGAATGGCTTGAATGAATGGGCCTACTCTTAGAATGAATCTATAGATTGCAGAATAACAGTTTAAAGAGGGCACTTACCTTTGGTCAGCAAAGTAATTCTAGATTTGCGTAGTTCCTTAATTGGTTTTAAACAACAGTCATCTCTCTGGAGCCTTTTTTGTAATTTGTCCCTGTAAGTTGCAGATTTGATGCTTTGTAATTGTTGTTGTTTAGCTCCAGATCAGCCTTGATCAAGCAGACCTATTATCAAAGTCATTCCAAACATAACTATCCTATTGTTTTTCTTCAGACAAAGCTTTTCCATGACTAAATTATTTTAGATGTCCTTCCTTTTTTTAAGATTGTAGAGGGATATTTGGTTGCTATTGTAATCTTTGATCATGTCCCTTCAAATTATTGCCTTTAATTTTGCATTTAATCCTTATAATGTTGATAAAATAAATATACTAGGGTGATTGTGATTTCAAAGTTTATCAGTTAATAAAATGAAAAAATTAGTTACTGGAATAAATGTCAGTCAACCTGCATTTAGACTCTACATGTGTATTGAGACCTTTGTCAGTTTTTAAGGTTTCTTATAAACAGTCAAGCACTGAACTTAGTTTTATTGACAGTACCAGTTCCTTTAGAATGTATAGTTTTGTGCCTATGTTGCTGTTTTTTTATTAAGATGGCAAACTGGTAGAATCATTAGAGTATCAGAAAAAATGCATTGTAGTATTTGTTCTGGACCTTTACATTCTGAGTTCAAATCCTGCTGAGGTCAGCTTTGTCTATCATCCCCCAAGGTGTCATTAAAACAAAATATCAATCATTAGTTATTGACTGAGTCCCTAACCTTGAACTGTTAGCCTTGTGCCTAAATCAGAAACCATTTTTAAGATAGTTAGTGGCTAAAGAGTAGAGGGCCACATTAAATACTTTGTGGTATTTAGTTACAACCCTTTACATTGAGTTTAAATCCCTTTGAGATCAACTTTGCATTTACTTCCTCACAGGATTGCTAAGAATTAGAATCCAGGCTTGTGTTTGTGTTTAATTAATAGCAAAGAGCTGAATAGTTTTAAAAAGAAACAATAAAAAAGAAAAGGATACCAATTAAGCAATAAAATTCTTCAATGAATGACTCACTATTAGACTGTGTTCTCCTTTACCTCTTCTACAGCAATTATAGTGGCCTCTGCTCTCCTGAACTAGCTAACTATGTACATATCTGCCTCATAGCTAAAGCCACTTGATGTGTTAATTTCTCATCCCCTCGAGACTGATTCTGTATCTTGCACAATTATACCTCACAATAAACATATTTTCCAAACTGTCCTTCCCAACCTCTTTACTGTCCACTTACCTAACATTTCCTTTCCAAACTGAGCTACAATCATAGTAACTTCACCTTGTTAACTCTATCTTCAAATGTAACATGGCCTAAGCAATAAAGAATAACTAGAGCAGAGCCAGTAGATAAGATGAAGTGCTTGCCAGAAAAACTGCTGGAGTGAAAAAAACAAGGAAAATCCTTTTGTAGTTCTTTGATGCTTAACATTAAAACTTAAGGATTAAATTTCATTTTTGGATTTGGTTTGCAAGATTCTTTATCTGAGTTTGTGTGTTGAAGCATATTCTGTTGTGTCTGGAGAGTCATTCTCTTTTGGTGCCTTATGATTTAACACACTCACCGGTAAAATTTCCACTTATTTCTTTTTTATTTTTCTAAAATTTTCGTTGCGTCTTGCAGTCTTTTCAAGAATATTGAAAAGGTTGCAAGATGCAACGAAAAATCTGATAGTGTTAAATAAATACCTAATATAGTTAGTTTTGTCTTTCAACATTCTGACTTCAATTCCCAGCAGCAAACTTTACGTTATTGTTCCAGGATCAATAAGTACCAGGCAACTGAGGTCAATTCAACTAACATTTTTGCATATCATACCAAGGTGACTACTTTTCCTATTTTTTAATTAATTAAAAAATTGTCTTGGCTTACTACATTGTTATCCCAACTTAACTATGTGATCTTCAACCCTAAGAAATTTTCCCACGTTATCTATTAAAATCTTATATACTCTTGCAATCATTCTAAGGTCTGGAAGATATAAGAGTATGCTCTGCTCGTCTGGAGTTGTCACAGTACTTACCAAAGATAAACTCACTTTCTGTTGCATGCCCCCAACCCACTTATTCAATTCTTGATCAAACTGAGAATTTCAGAGTTGTTTTCCTGAATCATTATTAATGCTAATGAATTTTCTACTCCTTGCCGATACAATTCTGATTAAAAGAAATGTTTTGACTCACTGTGCTTTAGTCTCTTAATATATAGTTTTCAAACTAAAGCATTTGACCCGGTGACAAAAATAAAAAATAAAAATTAGTCTAATAGGTGTAAAACAACTTGCTGGGAACGAATATGAAGAAAAAAATGCGCGCTCGCGAACGGGTGAGTGGGGAGAGGACTCGGAACATCCATATCGTCGGTCTATGGCCTCTAAACTATAGTGTTTGACCCGAGCTCAAGAACAAAAAATAATTAGTGTAATAGGTGTAAAACAACTTGCTGTGAATATATATATATATATATGTATAAATTAAAAGAGTAAGGATATTAATTAATATCAATTTAATACCGTGGAATTAGCACATTGAAAGAATCAGGAGATTCAGAAAAATTATCTGAGATCTCAAAGGATTATTGTATATGTATATATAAAGGAGACCACTAGGTGGACGGCTAGTGTGCTAGAAGAATGTGATCTTCTAGCACATTAGCCGTCCACCTAGTGGTCTTCTTTATACATACATACATACACACACACACACACACACACATATATATATATATATATATATATATATATATATATATATACATATATATATATATATATATATATATACATATATATATATGTATGTGTGTGTGTGTGTATATATATATGTATATATGTATGTATGTATGTATGTATGTATGTATGTAGGTATATATATATATATATATATATATATATATATATATATATATATATATATATATATATATATATATATATATATATATAGGCGCAGGAGTGGCTGTGTGGTAAGTAGCTTGCTTATCAGCCACATGGTTCCGGGTTCAGTCCCACTGCGCAGTACCTTGGGCAAGTGTCTTCTACTATAGCCTCGGGCCGATCAAAGCCTTGTGAGTGAATTTGGTAGACGGAAACTGAAAGAAGCCTGTCGTATATGTATATGTCTGTGTTTGTCCCCCCAACATCGCTTGGCAACCGATGGTGGTGTGTTTACGTCCCCGTAACTTAGCGATTCGGCAAAAAACACCGATAGAATAAGTACTAGACTTACAAAGAATAAGTGCTGGGGTAGATTTGCTCAACTAAAGGCGGTGCTCCAGCATGGCCGCAGTCAAATGACTGAAACAAGTAAAAGAGAAAGAGAAAGATATATATATATATATATATTATATGTATTTATTTTCTCTAAGTTAATAATTAACTCGGACAGAATAAATTGGTTAATAGATATCAGGGTAGCAAAGATCACAAAATGACAAAATGACTGTGGTGTAACTCCTGTTTATGAGGTAGAAACTCCTTGTTATTTTGGGTACTTGAGTGTAAAACGCATATGTTAAATGAATTCATTTAACATATGCGTTTTACTCCATTTACTAAATTTATATATATATATATATATGTTATATGTGTGTGTTCTTGATATTCTTTCAGAGCAAGTTGTTTTACATCTATTACACTGTTTTTCTTTTGTTTCTTGGCTCCGGTGAGGCGTATCGGAACATTCACGATGTGAATGTTCCGAGTCCTCTCCCCACCCCGCCTTTCGCGAGAGCGCATTTTTTTTTTTTTTATATTCGTTCAGAGCAAGTCGTTTTACATCTATTACACTATTTTTCTTTTGTTTCTTGGCTCCGGTGAGGCGTCTCGGAACATTCACGATGTTCCGAGTCCTCCCCTCTCCGTTCGCGAGCTCTCTCCCTCCCGTTCGCGAGTGCGCATTTTTCTTCATATTCGTTCCCAACAAGTTGTTTTACACCTATTAGACTAATTCTTTTTTTTATTTTTGTCCAAACGCTTTAGTTTGACCAACATCAGAATCAAGTGAATTAACCATAAATAACCATCCTTTCCCAATATTTACAAAAAAAAGAGACCGATTACCATATAATCATATATTTTCCTTCTATATTTGCAAAACTTATTCAATTTAAACACAAGCTCTCTATATATTTATCGTGATTATAATATATTGTATGATTCTTGTATCATAAATGAAATGTCAACAAGCCGAAATCGAATTTGACATGTTGCAAGTTTAGACTCTTCCCTATTTCACACTTATACAACTTGAATTTTAAGTTTACCGCCGAGTGAAGAGTTCGAAGCGGGAGTAAACAAATCTGGCAAGTGCACTGGTACTTAGCATGCTGGGAATGTAACCGTATATACCAAATGGACCAATGAAAAGGCTCTAGTCGAAGGGGATTGTCAATAACGGTGACGATGATGTTGACAATGAGAGGGGAGAAGAGCTTTAGAGATAGGCTTTTAACGGCTAAGAGTGGCAGTTAATTGGAGAAGGGGAGGTAAAAAGTAAAACAGAGTTGGTAACGATTATAAAGAGAGGGGGACAAAGAAAATAAAAAAATTATTCCAGTGTGTCGTTTGAGTAAAGTAGGAGTCGAAAGTGTAAGAGGTCGGAGAGAAGTAATCTGTTTTGTGGGGAGAAGTGTGAGGAGAGCTTGAGACATCGTAAGGCCGAAGGCCTGGTCTCAACTATTTTGTTCATTTTTTTAAGGGAGTTTCCAAATTTTAAACTATGAAAGGTTTGTAATCATTAGATACACAATTTTACTTATATTTTCCACCTCATTTCTGTTACATTTTCAACATTTTGTTTTCCCCAAACATGTTTTGTGTTTTTGAATGTTTCTTTTACCCTCTCTTACCAATTTAAATAGTTTGGTTGAAAAAATCTATCAATTTCCTTTTGGTTTGATGAATTGAACAGAGTGGCCAATATTTTAAAACATTTATTGCAAAGTAGTGTTATATAGTCGATTCTAAAATTTTACGCAATTCATTAATGCAAATATTTGTATAGATACGACGTATATTTAAATTCTGTTTAAAAACAAAATATACTTGATTTTAAAATTAAGATCTAATTTATAAATATGTATTTAAAGCAGATACTTGATTAAGTTAAATGAGTATGCTTATATTTATTTGTATCCACACCACTTTATTTGGAGTTATAACGATTAAAAAAAAAAAAAGACTAGATGTTTCGTATTAAAAAAACTTAGTATTTCATTTTGCAGAATACTAATTTCTCACATGGACTGTCTAAATTCATTAAAATAGAAATACTGAATAGGAATTTATTCTACGTCTTTAATATTAAGAATAGTTTAGTACGCTGGGCGAAATGCTTAGCGGCATTTCATCCCTCCTCACGTTCTGAGTTCAAATTCCGCTGAGGTCGACTTTGCATTTCAGCCTTTCGGAGTTGATAAAATAAGTACCAGTTGAGCACTGGGGTCGATGTAATCAACTTACATTCTCTCCCTCCCCGAAATTGCTGCCTTTGTACCAAAATTTGAGATCAATATTTAAAATGATTTTAAAGCGGCGAGCCAGCAGAATCGTTTGCACGCTGTATTCCTTCCGACTTGAGTACCAGTCGAGCACTTGGGTCGATACAATTTTCTGGCCTTTTTCGTGAATCTCTTTTTATGGGGGCTGACCTTTTTCGTGAACCTATTTTCATAGGGGCTTTGTTTTCAATTAGAATATTGAATAAAATCTCATTTTATTTGATTCCTAAGTCTTAAAATTTCTCGGTGTTTGTGTCTGTTGTCTGGATAATGTTGATGCTATACAAACACTCCCACCTCCCCAACACTGCAACCGATGTTCACAAGAAAATAATTTACTTATCTCTTTGTATATTAAACCTCGAATAGTTGCTCAAAAGCAACTATTTATTTTCATTCATACTTCGGAAGTATTTTCTTTCTATTTCAACATTAACTTAAACATTGGTTTGTTGTATTTTTGTTTATAAACTGAATATTCGGACACACACGCATGGAATTGCTAGTAGAATTCACTCTGAGAGAATGAATGGAAGTGCTTGAATTAAATTGAAAGTTGAGGAGAAAGAAGCATCAAATTACTTTGTATTATTGTTTTTGTTTTGTCTTTTTCTTTTTGGCAACTTTCTATATTTTCATACTTTGCCTGGCTCTCTTCAAACCGTAACTGTTCTCAACTTTTAACGGACTTGTAACTCCCCCCCCCCCACCTCTTCCTCAACGACTTCGTCTTTTTTTTTTTTTTTTTAAAGCAGTCTTCCAACTTTCCCTCCTTTACTTGCCGCCACTTGTTTTTATCATTTTATTTTTAAGGACTTGGAGTTTTATTTATTTATTTAAAATTATTTTAATTCCTACATCTTACTCGTTTTTGGATCAGTTTGCATACAAACTTTACCTGACTACACGTGTTTTCTGGGGAGAACATGAAAGACAGAAATAATATTGCGAGCTAGTTTTATTTTAATCACAATTTTGGATATTTCATATATGTAAAGGTTTCCTTTTTTTATGCATAAAAAAGAATTTTTTTAAAATTGCCCAAGATAATTTCATGAAAAGCGTATCAGTGTTTTAGTATCCCCGTTGGATTTCGATCTGATTAATCTTCAAGATAATAGTTCGTAAATGGGAACATCATATATTTAGGTTCCTATGATGCCCGCCAGTCTCTCTTCTTGAGAGATGTTAGAAATGAAAGGATAATTTCCGATCAAGATATTCCTATTAGTTTCTCTTATATTTAACCCACACTTCTCTTTTTTTTTTTTTTTTTTTTTTTCTCTTCAAAGTTTGTCCGGATAAAATGTTTAATCTGCTATTCACGATGTGACTAGCAAGTGTTCAGTCATAAAATATATAGGTTTCCTTCCATGTTTTACTTTTTAAATAGAAATTCCAGTCTGGCAATTATCTAAATTATTTTTCTGTATTTATTTAATCTCCAAAGTTATGATTTAATTTCATTGGAAGTGATTCTCACCAAAAAGTTTTCGCGATGTTGTTCCTTTAAACTGAATAGTTTTATCTTAATTACACAATTACAATCTATCTTGTATTTGATTATATAATTGACATGTCTGTTTTTGTATGAAGAATGTTCCAAATTTGACATGACCATCGTTAATTAGAACTCTTGTCTAGACATGTCTTGTGATGTTAAGTTTCCTTGGCAATAACACAAGACAATTTATTGTTCAGCAGCTGGCCACTCGCCATGTACATTGTGTTGTATATAGATAGATACGTGCGTACTTATCTGTCTGTTGTACTACTGCAATTTTTTGAAAATCTGTTTTCATCTTATATTTTCATAACAAATCCTGGATGGCATGGATTTGTTTGTAACCTTTAGTGATGTTTTACTTTTTGTACTCCGTCCTAATTATGATTAGATTTCTATACAAAAAGCTGGCCCTTCCAGGTAATTTGATTTATTTTGTCTTTGGTATTTGCCATTTTGATGTAAACCTATTGAATTTAATGTAGCTTAGGACCACATCTGATTGTGATTGGAATTTATGGTATATATTTTGTTAGGAGGGGTGTCCCCCCCCCCCCTCCCTGTTTAGTGTCGTACGAGATATTTTGTTGAACACATTTTCCGAAAATACCAAAAACTAAAAAAGTTACAAGCAGTGAAATGGTGTGCTTAGATCAAAACTCTGCTTTTGGTCTTGTGTTAATAAGATTATATACTTTATTAGGTACTCAAATATTTTATTCTCCAAAACTACCGAGAAATTGTAGAAAATCAAGAGGTGCAAATGTTCCTGAATTGAGAATAGTTTTCTCACACTATAAGGGCACATCTTTCTTCATCTCTGTCAGCTGCTTGTTTGTGTGCTTGTCTCGGTTTACATTTGAACATTTATAACTGCCTCCAAGCAGTTGGTAGTTAGAAACTGTGAGAGGCGGGCATGTCAGTCACTGGATGTACTCTAGTGACTGGTTACGGAAGACTGCTGCTGAAGTGGAGATGAAGTCTGTGTCCATATTAGGACGATGGCCTAAATATGGATATGGTCATCTATTCTTTCAATAAATGATTAAGAATAAATTTGGATGCACTCTTGACGAAAGCTTTACTAATCTAAACCAACATAAAGAAGTGTGTGTATCTATGTATGCAAACACGCACACGCACCTTTCGCCCTCTTAACTTTTTTTGTTTTTATTAATTTAAATTTCGGTCATACTCTTTCCGTGCACTCATTTTTAAAACGAACTCATCCAACATCAGTTTTACTGACATTTTTAACCATTCCTTTTATTCGACGTTTTAGATACAGATTGCTATTATATACAGGCTCATTTTGGTATTCTGAATTTTGCAGTGATACGAAGTTTAAGCAGCCTTCAAAGGGGGTCAGAGAGTGCTTTTATACCCATCCACGTGACAGCAACAGGACCTCGGACCCGAAGCAGGGTCACTATTTGGAATCTCCCTGAAGAAATTCTTATATTACTGCTGAAAGAACTTCATATTAAAGAGTTATTAAATATGAGAGCTGTAAGTGACTTGTTTCCTCTCCTGCCCAATCTGATGCCGTTATTTAATTTTCATATTTAAATTCCTGCTAAACTTGATATTCTCCAAACTGTTTATCTACTCAATTATAGTTTAATGACTCTTCTGCTTGTCTGTTTTTCCTGTCTCATTTATTGGGGGTTAGCATTTTTATGTTGTCATCTGAGCAGCTATGGAATAGACAATTTGGTAGGCTTATTTCTGTATAAAAAATAACAATGACCATATGTCTTCTTGTTTTACTTTGGAAATTATCCATCCTGTGTGTATGTTTCCAACTATCTTCTCCACTATTCTTTGGAGGGCCTTTTGGAATAAGTCCTCAAGCACATTCTCCTATGGTTCACTCCCAAGCATGATATTGTCCAACCAGCTTGTCCTTGATCTACCCTAAGGTCTTCTGCATGTTGGCTTGGCTTGAGAAAAACCATCTTGTGATTCTCTCCTGTGACATTTTAATCACATGTCCATAGTACCGCAGCTGTGACTTTTCTCTGCAGAGGAATAGTGGTTCAACCTGAAGATCTCCGGGTTATGCGCCTTGTTGAAAGACATTACTCCAGAGATTTTTTGGAGGAGCCCCACTTCAGCCACTTATTTTTCACAATCATACTCTTTCGGTCATTGCCCAACATTCATGACCATAGGTGAGGATAGGCATGAAAACCAATATCTGAGGATTAGATGCTGCAATTCTATGAAATTACCCTGCACTTCTTACCTCCAATTCAACCTCCTGCTTCCCACCATTCATGAATGCGTCTTGTGATAAATACAGAGGTGTTGCAAGTGTTTCATAATGTCCCCAGGCAAAGTACAATTTTAATGGTCAAAAGTTTTCATGTGTGTTTAAATCTTACAAAGATTGATCTGGGTGGATTGAAAAGGTTGTCATGTCTATTGTAATTCTATGGTAACTCTTCATTTTCAACTATTAACAAATATCACCTATATTTTCAGGTTCATCCCTATTTCCAAAATCTCATTGATAACAGTTTGTCTATATGGTCTGTTGTTAACTTCCAAGATTCCTGGCCATCACCAAATAATATCAAGCATTTCGAGAAGTGAGTAGAAAAATTCAAGAATGCTATCAGTTTTTGTTTTTTTATGCACACTTTAAACTTTGAAGTTGTAATTTATATTTATATATACACTAAAGTTTTGTCCTTAACTTTAGAAAGCATAGATTAGTTTATAACGTGTGTGCATCTCTCTCTCTCTCTCCTCATACACACACACACACACACACACAGAGTGGTAACATAAATGACCTTTGTACAATTCTCTAGTAAATTAATTTGTATATGATTAAGAAAATCTTTTCTTTCTTTCAAATAAGTTTAAATGGTCTGTGATTCTAGAACAATTAGTATTAAATGTTGTATCTCTTTTTAAAGAAATTTATCTGAGTTTCCTTTTTAGAACTTCTATATACCATTTATAGAAACAACCTATAAAGAGACTGATAATTTATTTTTAAACAAGTTCTAGTTTGATTTTACTCATTGATAACATTGAAGAATTTAATATACTTACGGAACTTGAAGAAATTGAAACTTGGCAATCCATTTGCACAAGATCATTTTATTTTATTTTATTTTTTTGCTCATAATTGGTTTTTAAATATTAATGGATTAAGTGTGTGGGGAGGGGTAATTCTTATACACTCACAACTTTTCCAAGAGAAGATCAAGTATACATTACATGAGTGACTTGAACAAATTTTGTAGAAAAAGTTTTTGTTTTTGTTTTTTTTTTACATAGTGAAAGTAAAGCAGAATCTGTTAAAATCATAAAAGTGACACAAAATAGCAGAAAATATTTATATATGTACTCATTTGTTCATAGTTGGAGCTAATTTTCTGTTTTTACCTTTGAGAAAGGCATCTCACAATCTCGATTTCTTCTTTTATAAATTTGTAGCATGTCTAAGTAAGAATTCATCTTGTTACTAGTATATGATATTTTAGTGGCAGAAACTAAACATAGAATACAACACAGTGGTCTTTAGTTCTCTGTATTAAATTTAATTTCTGCTGGGTATAACTTTGCTTTACATTAAATATATAATTTGCAAACTTTGTGCCAATGCACAAAAAAAAAGTCATTGTTATTTTTGTCCTAAAAGATAAATCTTAGGCTTTCTCATATTTTTCAGTGCTGCCAGTCAGTGTAACGTTGAAGCTTTGGTGAAATTAGCTCTGGCGCATCTTTATAATGAAGGATGTATGTATCTGCTCCTAAGTTTATTTTATTTTATAAACTCTTACTTACTGCATTTAACATAACCCTTAGCTTAAGTCAATCAAATTTACATGTTTTATGCAGTTGATTGACTTATGTAATTTAAAACTACACTTAATTGCAATGATGAAACTTTATCAAACATTAAATCTTATTTAGTATATGGTTTGTAAAATTGTGGAAACTTTCTAATGAAATTTTATGTGAATCTTTGCAGTACCTGGTGATAAAGAAAATAAACAAATAACACATAATGGCTTTGTTGCTGCTGAGATGTTTTGTAAAGTGGAAAGGTTATGTTCAAGTTCTGATCCCTTCTGTTGGCTGTTCATTCGCCCTCCATGGTCTCTAAATGGTGCATGCTGCAAAGAATGTGTTTTTACCTACCTCAGGATCTATTTACGTAGGGTTAGTTTCTTTTTCCTTTTTCTTGAGCAATCAGTCTGATAAGACAGAACAGTACCTATTGCCTTTAACAGTTGTTTTTAGAGATGAAGTAAAAGGTTAACTCAGTTTAGTATAAACTGCAAAGTAGTCAGTGATAGGACTTCCACCTGTAAAAGCCATGCCAAACACAACCAGGATGGTCTATTTCTTTTGTTGGTATATGTGCCAAATGATGGAGGACAACAAGAGCTGTCCAATCAATGCAAGTATAGGAAAACTGATATAAAAAATGTTTGTGGCTAATAAAAGGGTTCAACTGGGCTGTTCAATATTTAGTAGACATTTGATGGAAGGAGTTGAAAAATAACAAGAAATGAAGGGGTATTTTTGAAAAGGTAAAATATTTTGTAATAGAAACTGGTTTTAGCTTTATTAGTTATAGGCCTCTACTCCAAACAGAAACATGAATGGCTTTTAACTTGTATTTTCATTTAAGGTAAGTTTGCATTGTTCAGAATATAATTTAGGAATATTTTTAGGATAGAATGTTGTGTAGCTAGCAGCAGATATTGAACTATAACTTGGTATTGCATATTGCTGCATCAACTACTTGGGTTGGCTAGGATGGGGAACAGTTAGCTAACTGAGTCCTGGTTCATCAACAACTGGAATTCACTAGGAGCTGTCTATATATATATATATATATATATATATATATATATATACGCAAAACCCAAGACAGCCTTATCTGTTGTTTCAGGTGGCTGATCCTAAAATACAGATCTGTGTTGTAAAGACTATAATGCTTCTGGGAGAAGAAGGAAGTCAACAGGAAACAATGTCATTGCTGGAAGAAGCTAAGGAACAAGGATCTGCTGCAGCTGCTTTCATGCTATGGGAGAAGAAATATATAAACAATGTAAGTCTTTTATGCTGTTGTAAACTTTTTGTTTGGTTCATAAGGGGGGTTTTTCTCGTTTAATTAACATGCTTTGCTAGCTGCAACATTGATTACTATTCCAAACACTTTCACTATCAAAATCAATTCATTACATCGGTCACCTCATCACAAGATTTTATTTTTATAATGAAGCATCTGCATTGAATATGAAATGGCATTTTATTATTCTCTGGTCAGCATAAAATTTGAAGCTCACTATTCATGAGATAGACTAATGTCCCATAAACTCACTGGGTTATTAAAGTGCCACTACAAACTTTATTAAGGAAAGATTATTCCTTATCCATAATGAAACTATGCTAACAAAACTTGTTTTTCTACTAGGTAGACAAGGACATTAAAAGTTAGGTGCCTTGTCCTGTTCATGACACTTCTCAGCTGGTAGGTGGACACATTACTAACTTAATCAATCACAACTCTGAAATAATTTTTAAACACTATTATTGTTGATAAAAATAAACTTCTGTCTGATGGAAGTCATGATATTAAAAAAAAAAAGCCAAAATATTGTTCTGTACTGTTTCAGAAACAGTAAGAACATGTAAAATGAAAGATAAAACCATTTAGCTGTAGATAGATTTCCCTAAATGATTAAAATGCTAGTCTGCTGCTTAAAAAATGTAAACACATATACATTAGTTTGATTTCAATTAATATTCAGAACCATTTAAATTAAACCTTAAAAACGTTTTGTTCTGTTTTGTAACGATAGCAAAATTTGGAGCCTTCTGAGGAACTAGAAAGCATCAGAGAACTACGTGATATTGCCAGTAGTGGGAATTTAAATGCTCAACTCACCCTTTGCCATTACTACGCTTCATCAAAGTTTGGTGGTCTTCATCAAACCCAAGCTGCTGCTTTCATACGGGATTTTGTGCACTCCTCAAAATCTTCCTCAATTCAAAAGATATTCCGATGCAATCATGAACTTACACCAAATATGAGGTAATTTCAGGCTCCTAACCTCTTTCTGCATGTCAAAAGGCAGTTTTTATATTTACTTTTTTTTTTTTTCATATTGGCTCACTGTTACTCTAGCAGTCATGCACTTTTGGGTAGCTGCCATATCTTCATTAAATTGTGCTTCTACCTAATCAATGACTGCTTATCTATCACTAACAAGCTGCAGTGATTCCAGCTATTTATTAGTTTTAGTTTTGTTCATCTACAGTCTTTCCAGATTTTAAACATCCCTAACAGATCTTTGATTCTGCTATAAGATCCAGATCATCTGCAAATGGGCTCCACCCATGGACAGACAATTTCTGCTGTTAGGGTTTCTTGAACTTTGATGAAGATGAGAAGGCTCAGGATAGAGCCTTGATGAACTTCAAATTGCTCACCATATGGTCAATCCTGACCTTGTAGTTCCCTCATACATGAACTTGAAAGCTCTCATGAGCCACCCTGTCAGATACTTTATTTAAATCTACAAAGGTGAGATATTATTTATTCAACACAAATGTTTCCCTTTGTGGATGTTTCATTAAGGATGTTACTTGTTGCAACAATAAATGTTTTTTAATCATTACTTCAAATATTCACTTCCAGGTACATCTTGGTTGATTGGCTTGTGGAAGTTGCTGAAATGAAAGAATTGTCTAGTCAAACTTTGCATGCCTCCATTGCTTTGATGGATCGATATTTAAAAATCCATCCAACTTCCAGAGGGGTCTTGCAGCTTCTTGGTGTGGTGTCAATGTTAGTTTGTTCAAGGTGAGTCTTCTCCACTTGCCAGTATTTTGAGTAGTACATGCCATTTACTGTTAGTATACAGAAATATGATAAACTGTGAACTAGGTAGGTACAGGTGGTAAGACATTTGCTTCCCAACCACATGGTTCTATACCACTGCATGGCACCTAGGCCAAGTATCTTACTATAGCTCAGACAATGAGTGGATTTGGTAGACGGAAACTGAAAGAAACCCATCACGTGTGTATGTCTGTGCTTGTCCCCCACCACCACTTGACAACCAATGTTGGTGTGTTTATGTCCTTCTGACTTAGCAGTTTGGTAAAAGAGACTGATAGAATAAGTACTGGGGTTGATTTGTTCAACTAAAATTCTGCATGGTGGTACGCCAACATGGTTGTAGTTTAATGACTGAAACACCTGAAGACAGCTCTGGAACCTAACACATGCATTTTTCAATGTCTCTGGGAAGATCTTTTTTTTTTTTTGGCACACACACACTCAAGAAACTTTCTACTCTTAGTTTCGCCTCCTTATACAGAAATGATGCAGAGATTCGTTTTATATGTAGCAAATTTATCTCCTATTAAGATTTTTAGGGGATGAGAAACAAATGAAGTAGAATGTTGTAGCTCATTTGAAACATGTCAATTTATGTTTCAGTGACTGATAGAAACAACTTCTAACTTGAGTACAACACAGTCCACAGTTGATATCTAGTTTATTATTAACCTGAGAAAAATGAAAGACAAAGTTAACTTGAGTATGGTTATATAACACATGGTATTCTGTCCACTACTCTACTAATTTTGCCAGCAAGCTAAGACATTTCTTATTGATGTACTTGTATATATTTTTAAAACTCTTTACACATTTTCTTTTTTCCTTCTTTAGATATTTAGGTAAAGATATAATTACAATTCGTGAAGCAGCTTGGTTAACTGACAACACATACAAATATGAAGATGTTGTGAAAATGATGGGGGAAATCGTAGCCACTTTAAAAGGGAGCATCAGGGTAAGTAAAATATCTTTGTTTTTGTTTTTTGTTTCCTCCAAGGGTAAGTAATATCCTTATTCTGATATTTACCAAAAGCAAAGCTAAAGTTTATTTTATGGTTGTCACAACTTTATGGCTGAATGGCTATGGCAGTGACAAACAGCTTCTGGTCTTGTAAGTTATAACTTGAAAGTTTCATGCAAGTGCTACCAATTGAAGGCTCCGCATACTGGATGGTAGCAAGTTTATGGAGTCATCAGGGGAAAAAGCACACTGTTTCGAGGTCTACCTCCCAATGGCATCATTGTGCACTTGCTAGATCAACTGGTTGTCAGGTTTCGCTCAGTATTCTCCTAGCCATTGCTTATCATCTAAGCTTTTGTAAATTTAACTTTTTTTCAGTGTATGACTGTTTTCAAATTAAGATCTATTTCTTCTTTCAGAGACCAACAAGTCTTGACTTTGCAACAATATTTTGTTTGTTAGATGAAATGGATTCAGTCAGTCATAGTTTGGTCAATTACATCTGTGAACTCTGTTTACTTCATTCAGAGTTGGGTCAATACTCAGCTGCAGAGATGGCAGCAAGTGCTTTCATTTTGTCTCGCATCATATTAAAGTCTGGTATGTCACCTCTTGCTTCTACTTATCTTAGTATATTGTTCTTTTGGTATTCTAGTTGTATGCATCCTTTACTTTTTCTTATAAGTGACCTATGTAAGACTTGTAACTGCTTCTCTGCTAACAATTCTCATTTTTGATTTTTCTGATAAAAATAAGATAGCTTCTACATAGTCACTTGAAATAGCAGCTACATCTCTAATATTATCCTATTGTTTTAAATAAACAGAAGGGTACATTTGATATGCTACTGTATGGAGGACCATATGACATGGTAGTGACTTGAAATTGGTCTGCTGGACCAAAGTCAACCTCGGGCTAATCAACAACAATTTTGATTTCACCAAAATTCTCCATGATAAAGAAGCCGGTTTTACATTTAAAAGTCACTTATATGTGACTCTTGCCGACACTTATAATTGATTGGTGTAGATTGAAAAAGATTTAGGGCAATGGGAGAGTGGCCAATTTATAATTACTTGTAACACTTTATAGGTAAAACGGGGTTTTTGTACCCTGGGTTAAATATTTTTAAGGTAACAGCTGGATGTATAAGGATACAGGTTTAAAGAATATTGTGTGTGTGTATAACGTTTGTAGAGATGGTCTTGTTTGTGTCTAGCAGATTTTGAATTACTCTTTTGAAAGCTATTTGTATCCTGAAGTACATTTCTTATGCAGATCTCCTATGGCCAGAAAAAATGGTACTGTTTACTGGAGTTTGTCTTCGGGATCTTAGTGCTTGTGTTATACACATACATAGAAAGTGGTATGTATTTTCTGTCTGTTCCTTTTATGATAGACCTTACAAACAACAGGAACTTTTAACTGTTTGGGTTTAATAGCTTAAAGCACTAGTGGACATATAGCTTCCCTGAAAGTTACCATTTGAATATAAATACTTAATTTGTAGACATTGATATTTCTGTTAGCATTCTATTCAGCCATAGTGTTAATGCTTGTTGGGCAAACTAGATCAAACAATTATGTGCTGTCTTAAGGGACCATGTCTAGTCTAACACCTTGAATTTTCCACTAGTGTGTTGCTTTAAATTATGGTTTGTTGACAGTAAAAATAGGCTAATTCAGAGTGTAAGCAATGTTTTGAGTTATTGGGCCCGGGATATGTTGGATATAAATTGTCTATAGAAATTATTTGCTTTTATTTATATTAAACATATTCCAATTTATTTTTCTCTATTCAGCTTTTTTGAGGGTGTTGTTATTGATCATCGGGATGTTGTCTTGCAAGCTGTCAAACTACGATATAGTAATGAAAATTTTGATAAAGTTAGTGATAGAACGGTAAGTTGGCAGGTTTTCTGTTAAGCTTTAAATGTTTGTACTGTAAATTATTTAATATATGCTATTGGCCAGCATTCCTACCAGAAAGACTTTTTGTTTCTGTATTTCACTGATGAGAGTTTAAGCCTTTTGTTACCAAATTTCTGTTGAAATACATTGCCTTTGAAAATAATGAAGAATTCAGTAAAATAACTTTGTCATTGTTAAGATGGTGTTTGGAACATAAATTAATATAAAATTTTGATGTAAAGCTATTGATAACTTTGGATAACTTCAAACTGGAAGTTTGTAATCACAGAACCGGGGATTGTCTCGGGCAGGCAGGCATTGTATCAATAAGGTTAAAATCTTAAATATATATTTTAGCAAGGTTTTTGGACTCTAATATAGAGTGAATTCTGATAGTGAATGAATACATTGTCTAATATTGGCTATAGTTTGCAAATGTTAAAGGTTTTGAATTTTTTGTTTATTGGAATAATTGAAGGAATAGGGTACAATTCCAAATCTAACACTTATCAGCACTTATAATTTTTAATAGTGTTTAAGCAAATTTTTCTCTGACACTAGGGAATTGTATACCCAGAGTCTAAACTATTGAGATATTTTTGATGTGTATCACATTAAAAGCTGTATCAGCATGCTTGTGTATTTGCATTGCATGGAGTATTTTGCTTTAAAGAAACATGGAATTTGAGTATATTTAATGCTTTGTGTGTAGTTAAATTTACCCTATGCATTTGTGGCAGATTGAAAAGTATACAATTTACATTATTTATGAGTACAAATTCTTCATCTTAGACTTTCACACATTTTTAACTAAAATGGTATACAGCACAATCAACTTGTAAAAGAAATAATTTTCAGCTCTGTCTCATCTCAAACCATTTCACTTCACAATCTTACGAACCCTACCACCCACTCACTCAGCCCAGTCTTATGTACCTTGAGGATATGTCCCGACATGTCACCATATCTCTGCCCCCCATCCAACTGAGGTATCCTTATCTCTATTCTTTTAACTTCTCATCAACTAGTGCAAAGCCACTTCCCTCAATACTGCTCCCCCTTCCCAGCTGAGGGTCTTTGTCCTACAAAGTTACTTGGTGACACTGCCAGTGCTGGTGGCATGCAAAAAGCATCCAGTACACTCTGTGTGTGTATGGTTGTCTGGTAAGAAGTTTACTTCCAAGTCATATGCTCTTGGTCCAATCCCACTGCATTTTGGGCAAGTGTTTCCTACTATAACTCTGGACCAACCGAAGCCTTATGAGTGAATTTGGTAGAAGGAAACTGAAAGTTTATCATATACATATGTGTTATGTGCATTACTGTCCTTGCTTTGGTGTCATGTAATAGTTATAAAAGGGAATGTCACCAAGCAAGCTAGCACTCTCCTTCATTTTGGTCATGGAGAATATTTCCTTACTTGGAAATAGGCATGGGTTGGCAACAAGAACAGCATTCAGTTGTAGAAAATCCACTTCAACAAATTTCATCCAACCATACAAGCATGGAAAAGTAGGCATTAAACAATGCTGATGATTTGAGTTAGGATGTTATTACTAGGTGTTATGACATGGTTGGGGGTAGAAACCTGTCTGGTCAAGGAGAATATTACCTTACTTGAAAATAGGTGAGGGTTGGCAACTGGAACAGTATTCAGCTGTAGAAAATCTACCTTAATTTCATCCAACCATACAAGCATGGAAAAGTTGGCATTAACCCTTTTGATGCCAACCTGGCTGCAGCTGGCCAAAAAAGTTTTTGGTTCAAACGACCAATCCAGCCAAGAAAACCCATTGTTATATAAATGTGAATTTCAGCACAAATCTTGTTAGTACATTCGTGAAAACACATAATTTCACTTTGTAAATAATCGAGTTATAGTATCCGACATTGTTTGACGTGATATCTGAACTCTGTGAATTTTGGGGGGGGGGGGGGGGGGGGGTTCAACTTTTAAAATGGATAGGAGTTTCTTGCTATCAAGCAGTGATTCTGAATTTGAGGGCTTTTAAATAGAAGATATGAAGAAATCGAGCAAGGTATGAGTGAACTACAAAAGCACGTCGTGTATGAAAACGAACCTGATATTTCTGTATCTGAAACTGAAAGCAGCGATTCTGAAGAAACCGAAAGCGGTGACAGCAAGGATGATTTTACACCTGAATGTAGTAAGAAATTAAAAAATATTTTTATCAACAATTTTTCTGAGGAGATTGGATCTACTCATAGTCTTTCTCAGGAAGCAAAACGATTAGACTTTTTTTTGTATTTTTTCCAGTAGGTTTGTTTGAAGCCATCACTGTAGAAACAGAGCGTTACGCTGATACAAATTACTGGAACAATAAGGAATCTTTTGGTGATCAGTACATTTTCAGTATTATGTCAAGGACATGACTTGTGAAATTGAACCATCATCGATTGCATTCAAAATGCATATAAAACACTCTACAACCCTGATAGATACCTATCCGTCGATGAGGGCATGGTGGGGTATAAAGGAAGGGTATACTTCCAACAATATATGCCAGGAAGGCCCACCAAATTGGGGATCAAAGTTTGGAAAATTTGTGGAGCAAATACTGGGCACTGCTGTGGGGTTAGTTTTTATACTGGGAAAAAGAGACAATGTTAGTCAGCATGGCCTGGGGTATGATGTCTGGAATTTATCACTTCCATACCATAAACAAAGAGGGTGAAATAATCCAACAGCAGAAAGGAAATCTGCTCGCAGCCGCATACAGAGATAAGAAGCAGATAAATTTTCTATCTACCGGTGCACAACCATGTGTAGATGAAAATGGCACCCCATTTATGAGCCTTGATTATAACAGATACATGGGCAGTGTAGATCAGTGAAACTAAATGATAAGTTATCTGGTTGGTAGACTGGGTTATAAATGGTGGTGATACCTGGTTTGATACAGAGTAAACATGAGCATTGTATATGTATTTATATTACCATATTTTAACATGTATAAGGAACCTTTTTTTTTTTTTTTTTTTTTTTGTCAAAAGTTAGGTTCAGAAAGTATGGGAGTTTCTTATACATGGATAGTATTAGAATCCCTTACAAAACCTTTTCCAAATTTTAAGCCCCAAAAATGAGGTGGTTCCTTATACACATTAAAATACAGTATATACCAAATCAGGAGGGGCTCAAAAGCAGTGTGACCATCTGTAGTTCTGAGCAGATGTAGCAATGCAGTTGGAGGCAGGTTATTCCTCCAAAACAATAACTGTAGGAAGGAAAAGCAAAACTTGCCTGAGAGATATCCCTCAGAGTTCAGTCGATCTCCATAAATTAGACAAAATCGAGGGTCGCAAAAAGCAGTGACATGAATGTCTACATCAACAAAGAAAAATTCCCAGTAGACAGCCTGTTGAAACTTCTTTCCAATGTGCATTCTGCAAAGTTGTATGTAGAGTGGGATGTTTTACAAGTTTCCATGAGAGAAATATTGCATGAATATTGTATATATGTATGATTAGATTGTATATTTTTCAAATTTACTTCGTTTTTACTTTTTATTTGCCTGTAAGGTGAGTGACAAGTTTTGATTTAATTTCTATTGCAAATCTTTATTATATATGTCCTTGTGTATTCATTTTTTGTTTTCTTTAAAAACAAGTTCCAGTATTTCATTTTATTTTACTTTTACCTGTTATGTGCATTAGATTAAACTGATAATCTAGTATTATGCACAATACTTCTATATTAAAATTTTGTTGCATATCCAATTGAATATTGGCTAATGACTCATTTTCTATGGTGATGTTTCAACAAAATTTAATTTAATATTTTGCTGAATTTGCCTGCAATTAGTCACTTTGAGACTAAAGTTATGCAATAGAATTAAGAACCCTTTCTTCAACTATGTTCCAAAAATCACGTTAATATGTTAAGTTACAGTTGTTTAACCCTTTCGTTACTATATTTCTGACCAAAATACACCCCTCATGAGTTTCAATTAAATTCTAAAATAATCATGAATTTAGACTAGTCTCATTAAACACCTGTAACTTTTATTTATCAACATATTAATGTGATATTTGGAACATAATTAAAGAAAGGGTTCTTAATCAATTCTATTGCATAATTTTTGTCTCTGGGGTACTGCTAGTGTCTCTCACATGTAAATATTCGTTCAGTTTCACGAATCGTACTCGTTCATAATACTGGAAATATATTCATCGCCAAAAGGTTCCTGATCACTCCAGTAATTTGTCATTCTGGGTAACTGTCTAATACCCATAATAATATTTATGGCAAAAAATGCCCGTATTTCATCTACAGTTGCAGGAAACCACAAGCTATCTTTTTTCTCCGGTTTGTTTACATTCTGCATAGCGGTTTGTTTCCGTAGTAATCATTTCAAACAAGCATGAAAAAGAAGTCTAAAGGTTTCGCTTCCTGAGAAAGACTATGGGTAGACCCTGTTTCCTCTGAAAAATTGTTAATAAAAATATTTTAAAAATCTTTTTCTGGTGTAAAATCATCCTCGCTGTCGCCGTCGCTGCTTTCAGTTTCGGATACAGAAATATCCGATTCATTATCGTTCACCACGTGCTTTTGTAGCTCATTCATTCTTTTCTTCAATATCTCCATATCTTCGGTTGAAAAACCTTCAAATTCGGAATCACTGCTTGATAGCATGAAACTCCTCTCCATCTTCAAAGTTGAAAAAAATTAACGCCGCAAAAAATGTGGGAAAAAATCTTCCAAAATTCACTGAGTTCAAATATCATGCCAAACAATGTCGGAGACAATAACTCAACTGTTTACAAAGTGAAATCAGGTGTTTTAACGAATTTATTAACGAGATTTGGGTTCAAATATACATTTAAATAACAATGGGTATGCTCGGCCAGCTACAGCCGGGTTAGTCTTATTAACAAAAAAATTTTTCGGCCGGGTTAGTAGCGATAGGGTTAATGAAACGTCTAAATTCATGATTATTTTAGAATTTAATTGAAACTAATAAGGGGTGTTTTTGGTTAGAAATATAGTAAGGAAGGGGATAAACAATGCTGATGATTTGAGTTAGGACGTTATTACTAGGTGCTGTTATTATATGGCTGGAGGTGAAGAAAAGGTAATGAAAGGGTAGCAGTGGACTAGGAAAATGTGAATCGTTCACTAATGTAGATGAAGAGTTTAGAATAGAGAGGTTACTTTGTAGCTGGATCTAAACCAGGTGAAGTCAATTATGTGATGGCTTTTCTATATACAATAATACAAAATGTAGGGCAAATTTATTTGGAAGTGGGTTTGAATGTTGTTAGTTTATATTGATTTGTGACCAAATCTTGTTTTTATTTTTATGTAACTTAAACTGTTTTATCTATTCTTAGATACCACACTATGGTGATGTTTGTTCTCGCCTTGGCATGGCTAGCCAACAGCAGATCAGTGATCCAAATCATCGGCGTAAATGTAAGAACACTAAGGATTTAATAATGTCACCATCTCGGAAAAAAGCTATCAAAAGGTACAGAAAATTATATTGAAGTCTTGAAAGCTAAGGGGCTTCAATGCAGAGCTTTGTTCTATTTTTAATGGGATTTGTTATATAAAAAAAAATATGCTTTAAAATTTCATGCATTTTTCCATTACTATTATTTTTCCAGTTATTTCTTGATACTCAATGGAATTGTACTAAACTGATTTTATCATTCTCCACCTATTGTTTAGAAACATTTTCTGATTTTTATGATAGTTGTTGTAAAGCTTACAGACTGTTGAGATATCCCAGACATGTCGGCTGGGCTACTAATAAAATAGTTTATTAATAGAATGTTGAGTTTGTTAAATGCTACTTCATGTTTGAAAGTCTGTTTTCCTATTTTTATAAGAGGCCCGAGAAAAAGTATTCAATATATAAAGTGATAAGTTAATTGTTTGAAGCTGATTTACTCTATCACTACTCTGAGTTTCTCACTTGCATGTGTTTGCAATGCAAATGCATCCAGGTGAGAAACTCATAGGGTTGTGAATCATCAGCTTGAAATGAATTTAAATTATTTTATCCCCACTAAAAACCAGTGGTGTATGGTGAAAGCTTGTGTGCTAAATGATGCAATAATTCTTCTATAGAATACCATTTTCATAAATATTGCTGCAATTATGAAATGCATAGTTTAATGGTAAATAGAAATGTGCAATACTTATATAGAAATTTGTGTTGAACTGTGTTAGCAACACACTCTGTACCTGTTGTAGTGATTGCATTGACTAAATTATTTGCCTCCATTGTTTGAATACATATTTCAGATCAATTAGTGAGAAAGATTTCTTTGGTGTTCCAACAACATCTAATGGTAACAACTCTACTCAAAACCAGCTATCTCCATCTTTGCTCAATGAATCAGTATTATCCGGTTATGAGGGGGACGAGGAAGATTTTGTGATAGACAATGATCGTGAGTATAGTTATTAGTTTATTTTTCGCTTCAGTTTACTTAACCAGAAATATCAGTCTATTCTTGCATTGCAGATGAGTGCTTAGTAGTAGGAAGACTATTCGGCCTTGAAAATAATTATGTCAACAAAACTCCTCCCATCCAAAATTTATGAAAAATAGATGCAAAATTTGTGCGTGCCATCTTGTGTATATCTTTTTAATCATAATTTTTTATTTTTTACATTTTTTTTTTTTTTCAGTGGAACATAGACCTATGGATGTCCCATCCACTTGTTCCTGTGATCCTGTTGACTGTGGTGTTGGTGGTATGACGGCTGCTCCGGTCCGTTATCAGGGTCGATCTTACATTGTCTTTACAAGATCAGCAACTTCTAATTCTACCACTGCTGCAAGTTCTCATGTGGATTCACTACCAAATGGAAGCTCAGACAACAGCAGTGCACGCCAGGGGTCACCTTGCAGTCAGCCAGATGGCTGTAATCTCTGCCATTTACTTGACATCCGATCTCAGGCAAGAACTGTTTATGATTCTGGGACTGAAGAGGACTCTGATGGTGAAGATGACAATGCCAAGTTAAATCCTGCTTTTATGCGGACAAGATCTCGTGTGCGACCACACTGTGTTGTTGGCAGTAGCTTCAAAAGAAAGTGTAAAACTCAGATTGGTAGTGCTTCAAAAACTTTTGTCATTCCATAGCTGACTGTTTTCAGGAATGTTTCATTGTTTATGATGGTGATGATCATGATTATTGTATGCATGTGTGTGTATATAGATAAATGTGTGTGTGAATATTTATCTAAAGCAGTTTTAGATAAATACACAGCTGGTGAATCTTGGCCTCATTAATAGGGGGATATTATTTTTTCTGTATTAAGTGGCAAAAAATAGCATTAGCTGAGTCTGTAAAATTGTGACTTATTTTTGTGCTTAGTATATTCGTGTTTGATGTTATCAACAATGGTTTATGTTGAAAGACTACATTATTAAAAAAAAGATGTGTAGGTCTTTGGTAATGACATTTTTCACTACAGCAAAGATGATATATAAAATATTAAACAATTATTGCTGATGGTAGCATACTGATACCAAAAGGTAATCTTTACATCTAACTTAATATGGATGACTTGTTAGAACACCGAATACTGCATTGTTAGCTTTGAGAGATTTTCTCATATAGAAGCTTGGTGCATAAAAGTACACCTAGAGATCGTAGCAAACGAAATTCGTCTGTCATGGGTGCTGGAATTCCCATATCACATTTTGATTTATTGGACCTCGTCAGTGGGATGCACTGGTCACTGCATGCCAGTCTAGTCTTTCTGCCATTATATATCTGCATCTTTTAATGTGTGTGCTTTTATACACAAAGCACCTATTTGAGAGGATTTCTCAAGGTTAGTAACATAGTATCCGGTGTTCTATCAAGGCATGCTTGTAAAGTTGGATTGAAAAATATTAATTTATCACTTATCTCCAAACTGATGAGCAGTCAAGTAAGAAGTGGGCTTTCAACAGATAATTTATACCTATTTGATTCTTTGTTATAACCATTTCGCCTAAAAACTCTACAGCTGTGTATTTAAAACTTGCATGAAGGGAAGTTTTACTTCAGTTTCTCTCTTCTCTCTCTAATATATATATTATGTATTTAGAGAGAGAGAATAATGTTCAGACATAATCACTCTCCTGCTCACACTTTCTGTCATTACATTATTGCTCAATATAAAGTGGGATGTTGTACTTGAAGTTGAAATTTGTTCCATGAAATCTTTGTTTAAACTATTTGTGGTTAGTGTCACAGAGCAAGAGATCAATAAACTGAGTCCATAAGCTGGTTTCTATTCTTTGCTGAGGTAAATTCACCTCAACTATACCTCTTGAGGAAGATATGAATGCCAAATTCTTTCATTACTTATCTCATAAATTTCATTGTCTTGCAGTGAGAGGTCAATTATAAACTTTCATTCTTTGAAACTTTGTCTATCTCAGAATTGCAATATTTTGTTATTCCAAAATTTGAAAATTTTGTTAAAGCAATCTATTAGAATGTTTCATAGTTTTAGGTTTAGTCTACTTCTCACTCTTATGTATGCAGTGGATGGATAAGCTCCACATTTCTTTATATTTTGGAATGTGTGTGGGCATGAGAGATTGAAGTTATATAGAAGTTTGTAAAAAATTTATTTTATTTATTACCTTCAGACTACATGCTAGCTGTGTGATGTTCTATCCATGCTGACTCCAGCAGAGTAATATTTAAACTAGTCTCTTCAGAACATTCAAATTGACATTTCTCACTCCAAAGTTATTTGTCCTTCGAGTTAAGTTGGTATTGCATTTCTACATTCTGTTGTTTTATTAGCATTCAAAAGTTGAGCCCATTCCTAACGTTACATAATTTATCACTTGATATAAAATACATGGAAGTTTTATTTTTCAAGTACACCTTTTGGTTTCTGTTGTAATAAAAGCTGTCAACTTCTGGTTAAAATTCTTTAAGTTGTCACAGGAAATTAAAAAAGAATTACAAAATGTGTTAAGTATTATTTGTGGGTGTTTCATCTGTATTCTTACAATTTAAACAACATTGCTACCTTCAAATTGTCATCATAATGGAAGTGTGATTTGAGGTGATTGTTTTATTTACTCATTACTTAAGCAATCATGTGTTTATATTTGTGTAAACAAGTCCAAATATTAAATTGTTGCCAATATACTTCCCGAGCATTTTAGTTACATTGTTATTAAATGTCATGTTACATGAATTCTCCCAACTCTTTAGTTTTCAGTACTTTTTCTTTTTTGCAGTTTTAACGTTTTGCTTTTGATTAATTTATTTCTTCCTCTTATAATCTTTGTTGCAAAATTGTCATTAGTACATACTTTGCAACGTTTAGTTTTTTTGTTGTTGTTTTTTTCCCTTAAACTATCATCAAATATTAAGTGTAATGGAACTAAGGGCATTCCATTGAATCTTACATATATAAATTAATATATATGCAAGATGTTCCCCATATTGTGGCTCCTTCATCATTTATTCCTCCTCTAATTCAATGCAAAAGATTTTTTTTTTTACTGAAAGAAAGAAATCCAAGTATATTTCTGTCTTATTTATAGAATCTGACAGCCTTCTTTTTTATTTTAATTTATTTTTTTATTCACGATCTCTTAACATTTGTAATATTTTAATTTTGAAGAAGAAAAAAGACATTAATAGAATTTTGAATAAATAATTTGCAACAAATAATTTTTATTTTAATAAAATTTAATTTAAATTTATTTAATAAAATGTTATTAAAGACAATTTTAAGTTTTAGAGAATGTTTAACTCCGTTATCTGCTGTTTAGTTGTTTCATTCTTTCTGGTGGGTAGTTTGTGTAGCTGTGATGAATCTATACCTTATCGTTGGTTAGGGGAAGGAGAGTTTGATCTGTTTTAAAACTGGAGAAACTGGAGCAGCGCACTGAACCCAAAGATCTTTGAGATTTGTGAAACAGTTTTAAAAGCCAAAGTTAAGTACATCAATATATTTTTAATGTGCCCAAGCATGGCCACAGTCTACAGGCTGAAAGAAGTATTGAGATTCGGAAAAAAACAGCAGTTGAATCTTGGAATCATTGTTTTGTGTGCTTTTATGCAATCTTGGATATGATTTGAGAGACTAAACTATGTGTGCATTATCTGAGTTGTAATACAGTAGAATCATCTTCACAAGTTTCTCATGTCTTAACTTTGACTGTTGTGAGACTTCATTTTGTGAAAGGATGGATGACCACGAATACATTTCACTTGTAGACCCCTTCAAGTGCATATATTACATTGACCTATGGATGTTTAAGCTGAAAAAAAATAATGCTTCTCTAAAATTCAACATAGGTTGAGCCTCTGCATGTTTACCTGAAGTGTTAGAAGTTGCAACCAAATCTTACAAATTCTATTACATTACTCAAATGCATTTGATCAGAAGTGATCTGGTTTCAACTACATTAGGAGCAGTAACAAATTCTTTTAATACCTTCCCATAATGGTCAGTCATTAATTGGAAGACTTTGTCCAAATCAACTAGGCCAGCAAGAAGTCTGATTTTTAACTTTGGCAGCTGGGCAGGTGTTCCATAAATAGAACTTTTTTTTTTTTTTTTTTTTCTGGGGAGCCCAAAAGGATATTGCGAATGGTATGGTGTGAAGGAAGATTTACAGCCATTTTATTGGGAGTTTTCTCTCTTCCAGTCTGCAGTCCAACCTGCCATCTAGGCACATCATCATCATCATCGTTTAACGTCCGCTTTCCATGCTAGCATGGGTTGGACGATTTGACTGAGGACTGGTGAAACCGGATGGCAACACCAGGCTCCAGTCTGATTTGGCAGAGTTTCTACAGCTGGATGCCCTTCCTAACGCCAACCACTCAGAGAGTGTAGTGGGTGCTTTTACGTGTCAGGAGAGGAACATATAGGATGCTAATGTATTCATTCCTTTTCCAAAAGTGTTAGGGGTTTAAGCAAATTGCTATTTCTAACAGATGGATCTACCATATGCTCTCTTGTTGGGTTATGTTTCTTTGTGCATGGCTTTGATAGTTGCTCTACTTTGACTGTATCTACCTCCTTGTTTCATATGGATATTGTTGAATGGACAAGAAAGTATACGCCTCACCTGTAAAAGTGTCCAGATTCTTCTGAATATACTATTCTCCACTGTGACCATTTACTATCATACATGTATTACTTATCACTAATCCCATACTCTAATCTTCTGAATTGGAAATCTTTCCCTTCACACTGACATCCAAAACTGTTTAACTGAGGCACTGTAGTATTTTTCTTTGGTGCACTGTTTTGTAATTTCTATCAGTGTGGTGCAAATATTTCAGTTTCTACATTTGCTTTACACGACATAAATGACACTGCATTTTCCATGTAAGTCTGTAACAGTACCTTTCTCCACCTAGCATCAATTTACTTTTCATTAAATTCATAAGGTAAATCATGTCACATACCAATGGAAAAGGTGTTTTTTGAAGGTTCTTGTTTAGTTCTTCAAACTTTACTGTGACATCAGTAAGATAACGTTATCTGTACTTAAAATCATTCAGAAGATTCAATGCTATGCTTATTTGTGGTAAACAACCATTGAGTCTTCCTAAAACATGCTATACAACAATCATCTAACTTCAGTGTAAAGTAAGAGATTGCCATGCTTTGCATATATGAAATTCTCGCTTGTTAAGTACATTTGAAATTCAAAAGATTCTTGGTGTATTATGTAGTGATATGGTTTTAAATTTGAAACAATTTCTTCACACAATAATACAAGTGCACCTTTCTTTCAACCAACCAATAGCTGATGCACCATCTACAGCTTCGTTAGTAGATTATGCCTTACCATTACCATTAAAGCATTGAATTTACCTCTTCCTATTGTTGCTGTTGGTTGTGATACATGTAACTCTTCAATGTTGAAATCTTCAGAAATGAAGCACAGATATAGACAGTTTAGCACATCTAATGGCTCCTCCAAAGATTCACAAATTGTACGTCTGAAAACTAGTCATACAATTGCATTTGAATACAGTTAAAACCTCAGTTTACCATTAGACTGCATGGAGATTTCAGAAGCCTTCCTTCTTTTCTAGAAAAAAACTGCTTTTTGAACATTCGCAATACAACTTTTAGTACAATATAGGTTCTGTTTGCATGCTACCTTTATGAAATTATATTTGATGCAATTGTTACATTTTTTTAATGAGAATTTTAGTGAAATGTGCATGTTTTGAAACTTTCATATCTTGGTTTTGAACCAACTGGGAAGTTCTAAGTTTTTATGGTGTGATGAAAAACAAATTTAGTTGACAGGAAGATGATGTAGAGTTGGGGTGGTGTGCAAGAGATGCACAGCGCTAGAAGCAAGTTAGTTACATGGGGGTAGAAATGGGAGATGGAGATAATAGGGGAGATCTGCTATTGACAAGATTAAGGAGCAGTACTGAGAACATATAGAAGTGATCTCATAATTACAGCAGCTGAGTGAGTAATTCTGTTGTCAGAGGGTGAAAAACAGATGGGTGTTAGAAACAAGTTATGGAAGGAATCAGTCCTTTATCATTTCTTCCTTGAGGCTCAATATCTGGAAATCAGCCTTCACTACTTCACCCCACATCTTCCTGGATTTCTCTGATTTCCCCTCTTCTATTAGTTCCATCTACATTTAGCTATTAGTATTCTTTATGCAGTGATCCTCAACCATATGCATCACATAACCATACTAGCACAGTCTTCTGTCTTGCATGCTACATTTGATTCCTCTTAGGCCCAATTTTCATATTAATATATTTGTTCTTTGTTGCATATGCACACTGACATTGCACATCCAACTGAGCATGCTAGCTCTATTTCTTCCAAGCCTTCACATGTCCTCCACATTCACAGCCCATGTTTCGCTACTACGTAGCATTGCTGTTCATTCACAAACATTATACAGTCTGCCTTTCATGCTGAGGGAGAGTTAGTAGCTCTGAACTCCATCTGATTCTTATCTAGGCAACTACACTTTCAGAGCATCATCATCCTCTGCTAATTAGGTCACCTAGGTAACAGAAACTATCTATTACCTCTAAGGATCATCCTGGGCATTTGACGGAATCTATTTCCTGTGTTCTTAGTGTTTATTGTTCCTGCTCATCTGCCACACACAAAGACTACTTTCTCTATAAACCTTGCGATTTCACTGCACCTTTTATGTGCCCATAAATTGTGCTAGGTACACATTATAGAATTTCTATGCACACTTTTTCTATATATCAAGCAGAACCATTTTCCTGCAGATAAGTAATTTGTTTGCTTCCCTGCTTACTAGTACTTTGGTCTTTGCTATGTTAACTCTAAGGCCCTTTGATTCCAAATTTTACTTCCACTCCTGGAATTGATTCTCTAATTCTACTATTGATACAGCAATAAGAACAAAGTCATCAAGGATAAACGGTCATGCCCTGGAGGACAATATTGAATAGAAGAGGACTGAGAACAGTTATGGTGAGCTCCTACCTGCACATCATATTTGTTGCTAACTCTCACCTTACTATACATGGCTTGGATGACTCACACCACTCATTCATCTACCCCTACCTTCTGCAGTGACTGCTATACAGGAGAATGAGGGACCCTGTCAAAGGCTTCCTCCATTTTTGGCTAAATGCTTCTGCAGTTGCCTGACTAGGAAGATAGAATCGATAATACTTCCCCTTGGCAAAAAAACCCAACTGCATCTCATCTAGGCTAACTCTTTTCCTACTTAGTTGAGCTATAACCCTTCCTTTAATGTTCATGACTTGGTCCAGCAATTTGATACCTTTTATTACTTCTCTTTAAACAGTTAGGGGAGACACCTTAGACAGAAGTAATTATAAAGGTATCAAATTGCTGGACCAGATCATGAAAGTTAAAAGAAAGGTTATGTTTATATGTTATGTAGGTAGGTAGGGTAAATCCCAGCTGTTTCCTCTTGAAGCACATCTGCTTCTCTGTCATGGCTTTGAGGACAATGTTGAATTGAAGAGGATTGAAAACTGCATATCATATTTGTTATAATCCAGTATATAGTCTCAGTTGCTGCTTCTGTGTTACTGCAAAATACATATTAAAATTGAGTATTATGGAAATATTTGCAGAGTTATTGTATAACAAAACAGAAAATTGGTAATTTCTTGGGACTATTTATTCACCATTACATGTGTTTCGTTTGCTAATAGCAACTATAAAGTTTTACAGGATAGACATCTAAGGAATTTTCTATTAGAAATTCTTCAGAGAGAGAAATTAAATTTGGATGAAGCAAAATGTGATGTTGATGGTTCAATATAAGCTGTCAGGTGTAGCAGATGATGACAGGCATGTTGGACCAACATCAAAGGTAAACATGGAAAAGAATAGAAATGCAGTTTTCATAATTTATTTGGTTACGGTTGCATTTACATGTTGGATATAGAAAGCTTGATTTGAAATATGAACAAATATTCCGCTACATAAAGTTACCAACAGCTTCAAGTCAGAAGAAAAATAGGAAGAAAGAATGTTGATATGACCAGATAGTACAAGGCATATTTTGTGTCAGTGTTTGCATTTGTCATTTGATTGTGTTGTGTTTTTTTCTATTGGGTTGGTGCATAATTATTGTCATTTTTTTTCCCAACAAATTTTATTCACCAAAAACAATAACAACATGTAACAAAAACATCTTTAAATGATTATTCCAGAGCATATTCACCATCTGCTTCAATTACTGCTTCCCATTTGCTTGGCAGCTGGTCGGAATAATCATTTAAAGATGTTTTTGTTAAATATTGTTATTGGTTTTGTTGGAAAAAAGCCATCTGTTCATGGTCTGCAACTGCTATTGTCTGGTCTCTTGGCTCATGGTGGTCACCATCTTGATCACGATGCTGCCTGTCTGCTCGTTGCTGGCTAACTTGACATGTGTCTAGGAAACCGTATTTATAATGGCCATTCTAGCTAGAAGGATGGATGTACCATAAGAGTAGTTTGTACTTATTTAGGTCACTTGTCCATCTGAATTTTCTGTGACACAGCCCAGGCTGGAGGTCAAGTGGAAACTCATCCATCACTTTCTGACAGGACAAAGAAATTTTTCACACCTAGTCAGTCAATAGCGGTGGATCAGGCAAGCAAGAATCCATAGATTCGGTTTCGAATCTCAGTTTGGAAAATAAAATGTAGTTTACACACTACCCACAGTGAGAAAGCCAAAGAGATTGAACGTTACAGATGCATGTGAAATTGAAAATGCAAGTCATTTACAAACAAATGAATACTTAAAACAGAAGCATAAATGTAATATGCTAGCGTGTTGAAAGAGATATGCAACTCTATTGATTACACGACCCACTAGAGGTCTAACAGAGGTAAGTTATCTTTCAGTAGCGTGGAGAACGTGTGATAGCATGTGATGAAAATATGATGCAAGTGTGTGTAAGCATGCAGGTGTGATACATAGAGCAAAACACTTTTAAAACAAAGCATGATATATGTGCATGCAAAAAAATGTAATTTCATTTAGGAATGAAAATGTTCAGTCAATTCAATCACCAGAACAATGTTCATAAAAAGATTGTTTTTTGTCTATATAGAAAAATGTTTGTTTTTTTATATACAAAATGGGGTTTGTTGGTTTTTTTTTTGTGGCGGGGGGGGGGGGGTTGTATGTAGGTGATTCCACTTGGATTATAGGCATTGGGTCAAGACTAAAAATGTGAAAACTTGGCAATAACTTAGACAATAACTCAAGCAAATTTTACTGTGAGTTTGTTGTTATAGGTAGATTTTTCACTGTAATATATAACTAATTTTTGTATTATTCTATTTATTGTACTAATTATGTACTACTATTATTTTTTATAACCTATTTTCAAATTTCTAATTAATTAATAATTAAAAAAATGAATTTTTTTTTAAATGCAAAAAATATTTTCATTGAGCTATTTTTATTTTTAATAGAAGTAACAAGTAATAACTTGTAATGAAATTTTTAGTTTTAATAAAAGCTAATATTTTCTAAATGTAAATATTCTTTGAAATTTTATCCTTAGCTGCAATATTTTAAGAAAAAATTTTCTTGTTCTGTACTGAACTTTTCTTGTTGCTGCATGACACCTTTGGGGTCATGCAGCAACAGGTGGACTGTGGGTTTTGATGTGGTGGGAAACAAATGCAGAATGTGTGGGGAGAGGGGTGAAACAGTATGGCACATCATTAGTGAATGCCTGAAATTGGCACAACGCAAATACAAAAGATGTCATGGCAATGTGGCAAGAATGGTCCATTGGGAGCTCTGTGGAAATCACGGCTTACAAAGAGCAAAGATATGGTTTGAGAAAACTCCAGAAGGAGTCACCGAAAATGAGAATTGCAAAATCCTGTAGGATGCAATGATCCAGTGCTATCATCCAACCAGACATTGGAAACTGGACGTTGTTGTGGTGAATAAAAAAGAAAGAACATGTACAATAATCAGCATAGCATGCCCTAGTGACAACAGAATCAGTGCGAAAGAAGAAAAATAAACAACTATGAAGGTTGTGGTCAATGAAGAAAGTAGACGTGATACCAATTGTAATTGGTGCACTTAGAAGTATCAGCACTCAACTACTAACATGGCTGAAAAAGATTGGTGCAAGTGTAAAGGTAGAACACCTACAAAAATCAGCTTTGCTTGGAACTGCAACAATTCTTTGCAGGGTTCTTGAAGCATGACCAGTAAACAAGTGTCACCTTAGTCTGCTGGCTGTAGACAGCTGACACTTTCCATCATACTCAGCAAAATAAGCTGTGAGTTTTCATATAATAATAATAATCGTCATCGTCATCATCGTTTAACGTCCATTTTTCATGCTAGTATGGGTTGGACGGTTTGACTGAGGTCTGGAGAGCCAGCAGCTGCACCAGGCTCCAATCTGATTTGACAAGGTTTCTACAGCTGGATACCCTTCCTAACGCCAACCACTCTAAGAGTATAGTGAGTGCTTTTTACATGCTACCAGCACAAGAGCCAGTCAGGTGGGCCTGGCATCAATCACATTTGGATGGTGCTTTTTACGTACCACTGGCACAGGAGCCAGTCTGGGGGTACTGGCATCGGCCAGATTTGGTTGGTGCTTTCTGCATGCCACCGGCATGGTAGCCAGTCAGGCAGACCTGGCATCAGCCATATTTGGATGATGCTTTTTATGTGCCACCGGCACGGGAGCCAGTCAGGGGGCACTGGCCACAGCTTCGATATTGGTTATACTTGATTCAACAGATCTTTTCAAGCATATCATATTGCCCAATGTATCAGGAGTATTCTTAACAGGGGCCGGACATACGTGGCTGCAATCTCACTTTTTTTCTGTTGAAATGAAATTTCAGTAAATTTCCATATCTTTGTGCAGCTGAGGATTGCTCTGCATTTTACATTTCATGTAAAGTTCACATTGCTTAAATAAATGGAGTCGCATGAAACGATCGTACTGCATTAGCATTGGATATCCTTGTTGCTTATTTTGATGATATATATATGTATATATATATATATATAGTCCACTCCCCACTCCTTCGGAAAACATTTACCCCACAAATTTCTTTATAATCGTAATCTATGTTATTTGAAAGGTGTTACTATAGAATTTCATTAAAAGATATTCATTTTCCTGAAAGTTATGTAAAAACGGATCATATGAATTTTCCGACAGTCTCCTCACCCTTTCAGAAAAAAGTTGATAAAGGACATGGACAATGATAATAATGATTTTAATAAATAATTAAATAAAATAAAATTTTAAAAGTTTAAAAGACTTTTAGATATTTTACAAAATAGAAACACGTACACACACGCACACACACACATATATATATATACACGCACACACACACACATATAGTCAATTCAAACATGAACAAGCAAGAAAAAACACGAAAAACAACACAAGGACGTGGAATAAGTACAATGTTACTGGAGCTCAGGAAAGGAAAGAAAAGAAAAAGGACTTAACATTTCGATCGGAGATCTTCGTCAGAAATATAGGAAAAGTCCAAAGAAGTGAAGGCAGAGAAAGAAAATCGCCAACGATGCACATGTGGTCACAATTATATATATATATATATATATATATATATAATTTGGTAAGATGATTTGTATTTATCCTTTAGGTATCATACCCATCTTGACCAATAAGGTAAAAGTTATCTCGGGAACCTGTTGAAGGATTTATTATAGAAATGCTTACAGAATATCACTAATTCCTGTCTATGGTTATTTAGGTTATTCTCTGACATAAGTATTTGGTGTGACTCCTCTCAGCAGGGTTCACATTGTAGACAGTTACTTCCCTTGAAACCAGTTGTCTCATCCATTGGCCACTGAATGGTGCATGTTGTAGTGTTGCATTGTGAGAGAATTAAAGCTTATAGCTTTTGGACGGTGCAACCAAAGTCATTAGTTGTATTTTCTTCCTGCTGCGATTTCAAGTGATGTAACAGTAAAAAATAACCACCTCTTGTATATGAATAGGAACGCAAAGAAACTGCCTTTATCTCTTTCTATACAAATATTGTAATTTGCATGCAGTATCAAAATTAAAATGACTTACGGCCATATTTGCAAGTTCTTATCATCCTTTTATTCTTGTATTTGGAGAATGTCTGCCTTCTACATTTCAGCTTTCTTTGTTAGGAGCAAAAGTTCCTAAAAATGGTGACCCTGAAAAACAAATAGACAAGTTTACATTTTACAAGCTTACAGCGAATGAAAAGAAAAACAGACAAGTAGAACTGTTAACTGCTCTAAACAGTCGACATCTAAAAATTTCATTTTTTCACATTCAAACTTTGTTTTGGCGTTCCTTGACATTCCTTTCTTCTCAACGGGTTTTCTGCCTTTATAAAATGAGCAATTTTCCACTTCCTCAATTCCATGGGGAAGCAAAAATATGGTTTTCGCAACTGGAATCCTACTTTATTGCTACCAGTACTCGCCAGATACTGGCCAAACTGCACATCGCATTCTCCAGCTTACCGTCCCCACTCGTTTCGTCTGTTGGAGATTTGCTGACGGATACACCAGATGGGGTGTCCTACGAAGAATTCGAGTCCAAGGTGCTACGCAGAAACTCTCTGTCCGCTGAGAGCAAGTTCTGCTCATTGCTGCAGGATGAATATTTGGGAGACAGAAAATGAACTGAGTTTTTGAGACGGCTACGAGAGCTTGCAGCTGACTCTTACGAGGGTCAGGCCTTTGTTAAACAACTCATTTTTTTTTTCTGGTATGCCACTCAGCATCCAGTCAGCACTGGTACATCTGTTGGACACCACAGCAGACAGGATTCTTGAGTTCTCCAAAAACCTCTCTTTGGATAATATCATCGCCGGTGCCTCCTCTAAAACTTCTTCCATCAAGGCAGATAAACAATCTTCAGAGACCTTGAAAGTGATCCAGGAACACACTCAGCAGGTTTCGCGCCTCTTTAGGGATCGCTCTTGTCTTTCTTCTTCAAGGTCCCGTTTAAGAAACTGGCCTAGACAGCGTTCTTCTTCACGTGACCTCGCACTACCAGCCCCTCCGGTTTGCTGGTACCACAGACGGTTCAAGGATCAAGTTCATCAATGTATACAGCCCTGCTCTTACACTCCTGCAGAAAACAAGCTAGGGAGACCCTGTGCACGTCAGTCGTCTCCCCCATTGAAAATCCTCACTGTGCATTCTTCGTCTGAGACACAAAATCTTCAAAGTCTTTTATGGTAGACACAGGAGCCAATGTTAGCATTTGGCCTCGACGGTATACGTTCACCGATCCTGCTCTCTCAGACATTTCTTTGTTCGCGGTTAACCATTCTGCTATCAGGACTTACGGTCAAATCTCCCTTACTCTCGATTTGTCACTCTGTAAAGTATTTCGGTGGATTTTCGTTATTGCTGACTTACCACATCTAATTTTGGGGGCAGATTTTCTTCACCATTATTCACTCCTGGTGTATGTCAAGGGACGTCGACTTTTGGATAGTACCACTTTCCTCACTGCCTCCGTAGAGGATACTACTGTTCCTGCTGTGAGTCCTTCATTCTTTGTAGCTGTTGCAGGAAACATGTATCTATAGTTACTTGCATCATTTCCCGAATTAATGGATTTGGTATTCAAGCCAGCTCATTCTACTAAGCATTTTATAATGACTAAAGGACCTCCTGTATTTTCCAGACCTCGTTGTTTGTCTCCAGAAAAGCTGCAGATTGCCAGAGCTGAATTCGAGCATATGCTCCAGCTTGGCCTCATTCGTCCTTCCAAGAGCCCATGGGCCATGCCTCTGCACTTAGCAAAGAAAAGCGCCGTCGATTTTCGTCCTTGTGGTGACTTTAATACTGTCACGGTTCCAGATCGCTATCCAATTTCACATTTTCCAGGATTTTACTTCTGCCCTACATGAATGCAAAACTTTTTCCAAAATCAACTTGGTATGCGCATACCATCAAATTCCCATTAACCCGGAAGAAGTAACAACATCTTTCAGAGCATTTGAATTTTTATCCATACCTTTTGGGCTTCGTAACGCAGCAAGCACATTCCAGAGATTTATTGATGCGGTCATTCGTGGCTTACCTTTTGTTTTCGCATATGTGGATGATCTCCTAATTGCCAGCACCATTCAAGATCAACATATCCAGCATTTAACACAGTTGTTCCAACGTTTGCGCTCTTTTGGTGTGAAGATCAATCCGTCCAAGTGTGAGTTTGGATCTTCCAGCTTGGGACACCTCATAGATGCTTCCTTCTAAATTTGAGGCCATCAAACGTTTGTCTTCTTCTGTGTCTTTAAAACAGTTAAGAACATTTCTGGGTCTAATTAATTTCTATAGAAGATTCATTCCCAACTGTGCAAAAAAGTTGTCTCCTTTGACCCAGCTTTTAAAAGGACAGCCAACTAAAAATGCTAATATTTCATTGTCTCCTACTGCTTTGCAAGCTTTCAAAAAGGCCAAAACAGAGCTAGCCAATTCATCCTTTTTGGCTCATCCTGCTCCTGACGCCAGTCTGTCTCTAACAGTTGACGCTTCAGATTTAGCTGTGGGTGCTGTGTTGTAACAAACTGTAAATGGACAAACTCAACCCCTGGCTTACTTTTCTTGTCAGCTGCAACCTGCTGAATTGCGTTACAGCGTTTTCAGCAAAGAATTTTGTGGTGAAGAACATAGCTCACCTTCTCGAGGGTAGGGAGTTCACGGTTTTCACTGATCATAAACTGTTAATGTTTGCACTGTTTACCAAAACTGACCGGTACTCGCCCAGAGAGACCAGGCACTTGGATTATATCTCGCAGTTCATCAGTGACATTCGCCACATTGCGGGCACTGACAACATTCCTGCAGACACCCTGTCTCGCCTCCCAGTTTATTCTTTGTCTCCTGCCTCAATTGATCTGGTCGCTATGGCTGCAGACCAACCTTCCTTGGACTCTTTGGATGTGACTTCTCCACAGTTTTCCTGTTGCAAATTCAAGAACCTGCCTCTTCCATCATCTGAAGGGACCATTCTTTAGGATGTTTCCACCAGGTCACCCTGATCCCTGGTCCCCGATCATTATCGTCGTCCTGTTTTCGAAGCCTTGCACTCGCTATCACATCTAGGCATTGCGACCACAGTTAAGCTTATTTTGGCTCGATTTTTCTGGCCGAATATGCGATGTTCTATTACTGTTTGCTCATACGCCTGTCTACATTGTCAGCGTGCGAAAATACACAGACATGTGTGAGTTCCTTTGGAGCACTTCTAGCTGCCAGATTCCAATTTCCAGCACATTCATATCAACATTGTTGGTCCATGGCCTCTCGGTTGCGGGTTCACATATATCCTGACCTGCATTGACAGATTCTCCAGATGGCCTGAAACCATTCCTCCAGCAGACATTTCTGCAATCTCTGTTGCCAGAGCACTCATTTCAGGTTGGATCTCTTGTTTTGGAGTACCCTCCAGGATTACGACTGATCGTGGTCGCCAGTCTATTTCGTGAACTGTCATGATTGCTCGGAATACAGCATATTCACACCACAAGCTACCACCCCGCTGCGAACGGAATGGTAGAGCGTTTTCATAGGCAGCTAAAAGCCACGATTCATGCTGTTCCTAAACCTCATCATTGGTCAGAGTTCTTTCCTATTGTTCTACTGGGCTGCCGTTCAGCTATCAATGTAGATTTGGGATACTCTTCTGCCGAACTCTTGTATGGCACCATTTTGGCACTACCTGGCCAAATGTTAGCACCCATTGATGTATAGAATGCTGATCCAACTTCACTCAACTTAGATCCTTCTTTGCGGACCTACCTCCAACGTTGACTAGACAGTAGTCTGTATATTCTACGGTTCCTACTGACATATCCACATGGATGCATGTGTTTATCCAGAACGATTCCGCTAAGGGTCCATTGACGCCACCTAATTCTGGTACTTACCGTGTAATTAAGTGCACAGAGAAACTGTTTACTGTGAATATAAACGGAAAAATATAACTGTCTCTGTCAACAGAGTTAAAAAAGCATTCACCAAAACGGACACACCTATCTTTCCACATACATATTCATGCCCACCACCACAAGCACCTACACCTAATAAAACAAATTGCAAAGACACTCTATACCAACCTCAACACGTTCGTGCAGGTCAGTACATTGGCCAAAAAGACTATCAAAAATAATTTTTATATGACTTCCTGCCTTTAACTGTTACGGTGATACTCATGTGTTTTCCAATTTCACATTCTTGTTACAAAAAGAGAAAAAAAAACACACAGAGACATTTATATATATGTCCACACTACACACATACACACTGTTTGCCATGAATCACATACGTCCATACAGTTGTATATATGTCCACAAGCACCACACACACTGTTGTTTTCGTTTTGTATGCCTGTCGCATTTTCTTTTGTTCTCTGTGCATGCAGATTTTTTTCTCAATGTTTCTTTCTTTTTCACATTGTACACATTTCTCTCACTGCTGCCTCTTTGCATTCTCTGCGTTTGTATTCCCTCAACTTTCTACCCACCGTTCTTTAGTTCCGACTTCGAGTCTTGCAAGGAGGCAGGGATGTAGACAGTTACCTCCCTTGAAACCAGTTGTCTCATCCATTGGCCACTGGATGGCGCACGTCGTGGTGTTGCATTGTGGGAGAATTTAATGTGTAGCTTTTGGACGACGCAACCCAAGCGGTCAGATATATTTTCTTCCTGCTGCGTTTCCAAATGATGTAACAGTCAAACATAACCACCTCTTGTATATGAATACAAATGCCTTTATCTCTTTCTGTACAAATACTGTAATTTGCATGCAGTATCAAGATTAAAACGACTTACAGCCGTATTTGCAAATTCTTGTATTTGGAGAATGCCTGCCTTCTACGGTTCAGCTTTGTTAGGAGTGTAGCACTCATAAGAGGCGGAGAGAGAACGTAAGTTCGTTTGCCCGAACATGAGAAATTATTGATTTCTCATTGGTTAAAAATTACTGCCCATATACGAATTATGAACTTCGTTGAAGAAATCTTTCACGGAGTTACGGTTCTATGATTCGTGTATGAGTAGTTATAAAAACCCTGATTTTCGGCAAAATCTCCAGTGATCGTTGGATGTTACTCAAGTCTGCGACACTCACCCTTTTGAGTATAGGCTAATATATATGCCATGTTCAATACTCAAATCCGACAATATTGAATTGTCATGAAACCTTATTAGTTAGAATGAGAAACTAGTTAATGGTAAATTTAAGTTGTAAATTCTCTACGATGAAATGCTTTGTTTCTAAATATCTATAAATGTAAAAATATGTATATAATAAATTAATGTAGAAACTTAATTCCTTTTACTTCTCGTTTCTTTCAACTTGTTGAATTTATTTCTGTATATTAATGAAACTGTATTTTTTTATGTGTAACGGTCAAAAAAATATAATCTATATCTTCAACATACATGCACGAGCGTCTTGTCATGTATACATCATAACATTTACGCAGCCTGAACTAAACTAAGAGTTATGCTTAGTGATAAATACTTATAATTAAGTTATAATTAACGAAATTATCATTATAGCTTTTAATTAATAAACAATAATATTCGTTATAACTTACGAATGAAAACATTATAAATAAAGATATAGTATATCTCACATTTCAACGACCTGTTGTGATAACAAACAACCAACATTAAAAAAACTGGTGTCCGACCCTATATACACATAAAAGGAGCAAAAGTTCTTAAAACATCTACTTCTTCCTATTTCATATGGTTTTGCTTAACTTAGGATTGACCATTTTAACTCCTATTTTGCTTTTTTCCCCTAAGTTGCCATATTAGCTTGCTAAGTGATGTTGCATTTTCCATATTATTGTGTTTGAATGATGAGACCTGGTTATTGTAGCAGAGCTTAAACAGCGTTGCTCAACATCCTATGTAATAGTAAGTTTTATTACGGGTTATTACTGCTCATTTATAGAATTTTCTTTTCCAGACATGAATTATTTGAAGAACATTCTCTATTTCCCCTACAGTTACAGCTGGTCTTGTCTTTTCTATTGCTGCTACCTATGTGGTTATTATCCCTATTACCATTCTGGCAGAACCGTTAGCATGCCAGGCAAAATGCTAAGCGGTACTTCACTCATCTTTATGTACTCAGTTCAAATTTCACTGGGGTCGATAAATTAAGTACCAGTCAAATACCGGGGTCGATGTGAACAACTTACAGTAAATTTTCAGATTAACACCCGCACGATTTTTACTTGGGTTTTAGGGTTGGGGTTAGGATTAGGGACGGAATTCCCTAACTTTAACCCTGACCCTAACACCCTAGTGAAAATCGTGCTGGTGTTAATCTAAAAATTTATCCAACTTACCCCCTCTCCACAAATTTCAGGCTTGTAATAGAAAGAATTATTATTATTATTATTATTGGTTTAGTTTTAGTTTCCTTCTCCATCCCTATTTCTCCCTCTCACACAGTTGGTATTGTCAAGGGGGTAACACACTGTAAGAAAGTTTCTTTTTCCTTTTATTTCCCCAAGCTCTAGAGTAGTATTTTTCAGAATTCATTTATATGTATGTATATATGTTGGACAATGTTCTTCACTGGTTACTCCAACATGGGAACCTCAAACGTTAAAGGTACATGCTACATATATATGTGTGTGTGATCATCATTTAAGGTCCGTTGTCCATGCTGGCTTGGGTTGGACGGTTTGACTGGGCTGGAAGGTTGCACCAGACTCCAGTCTGATTTGGCATGGTTTTCTATGGCTGGGTGCCCTTCCTAATGCCAACAACTTCAAGAGTGTAATGGGTGCTTTTACGTGCCATTAGCACAATACCGGGGTGCATTTACGTGCCACTGGCATGGGTGCCAATTTGTGTGACGCCGGTATCTGCCATGACTGCAATTTTTCTCAGCTTGATGGGTCTTCTTCTCAAGCATGACATAATGCCAAAAGTCTTAGTTATTGCTGCCATGAGGCCCAACACTCAAAAGGAACTCAGCCACTTTACCTCCGTGAGGCCCAATGCTCAAAAGGAACTCAGCCACTTTGCCTCCATCAGGTCCAACATTTGAGAGGAACTCAGCCACTTTACTTTCATCAGGCCTAATGCATGATTTATTCATTTATTTATTAGCAATTCCCAATACATCCTGCTTCTGTTCTCTCCCCCCCCATAACCCCCTATTCACACCCCACCAAACCAATCAACCACCAGACCAACCAAACACCTCACCAGTCAAACAGCCTTTATGATTATCTTCTCCCTAGATTCAATCCCTCTCCTCCTCCACCCCGACATAGTGCAGCAGTTTAGCTAACAGACTGAGAGCTGTCATCCCTCTATGGGCAAGCAGTAATGGCAGTAGCAACACTTCATTGAATGAACAGAAGATAGCCTGAACAAGGAAGATGATAACTAGGACAACAACAACACAGATCACATCACACAGAGTTAGCACTGCTGCTGACAACAACTACAACATGTAGTTGTAATAGTGGTAGTGCACTACTAATGAGAATAATAGGTAAAAGTGGTGTAAATAAAACATGATAGTAGTGATACAATGACAACTTACCAAAACAGGCAATAATATACATTAACATGTGACACAGTGTAACTGACATGGTTGGGCTGTCAGCTACTAAACTGGCAACCCCACTAAGTTTGCTTGGTGATGAGGGTGAAATATTGATTTTGGACACCCTGTAGGAAAACAAAACCCAGCAAAGGGCAAAGGAACTCAGAAGAGTCAATGGCCATCCTAGCTTGGTCAGCAGTCTGTCTAGAAGGAACACTCTAATTTAAAAACTAGGGTAGATAGGGCTCCTTAGTCACCTTGGTGACAACCTGACAGTAGCCAATGGCTTCTTCCTTGGGATGAAGGTGGAAGAACCACAAAATGGTCAGATGAGGATAAGGAACATCCAACATCATCTGTTTCTCAATGGAAATTATATGAATGATGTGGATGCTTCATCTGTTATTAAAACCTGAAGAAATTCCATCTTCAGTGCTCCTGAGTCACCAGTCCTGCATCCAGATGGACATTAATATTAATATGCACCGGAGTCTATGCTCTCTGGACAAGAGTGTGATAGGTGACACAAGCCCATAACATTTAAAACAAATTCATTGCAGAAGTATTTTGAAGGCATATTGAAAGTCCTATGGTGACAAGAACAAGCAAAGGGTGTTGTTGGAAGTTCCTAACCAGAGTCTCACACATAGGAGGTACAGAGGGTGATGATTATCGCTTTGTAGAATCTGACGGCTCCTGTAAGATTCATGCCCCCCTTTGTGTAACAAGCAGTCCTATCTAGGTGTAACACTGTTTCTCTGATATTGGAGGTGGATGAGAAAAGGAACCCTAAAAAAAGTGTTGCCTTCAATAAGCTTGGCATTAACTGAAGCTGTCTAGCCATCCAGACTATTGCAGTCAAGATAAAGAAAAGAAGAATAAAACAAGTGTGCTAATCTTTTGTTGTTGGAATTTAAGAACTTTACAAGACAGCACAGTCTAGAACATAAAACAGCACTAATTGTTCAGGAAATCAGCTCCTATAATATTGATATTGCTGCTCTGAGTGAAACCAGGTTTGTGGATACTGGTTAATTTGAAGAAATTGCAAGTGGTTATATATATATATATACATATATATTGTTTTGGAGTGGAAAGCTGGCAAATGAAGCAAGAATTCATGGTGTTGGCTTTGCCATTAAATTGACTCTACTTCACAAATTCCCATCTGTCCTTGAAGCTGCTGATGAACGTCTCATGACATTCTGTATCCCCATAGGTAATTCCTAATCTATGCACATTATCAGCACATATGCACCTACTTTATCAGCATGTGAACAAGAACACAACATCTACTCCAAACTGCAGACAGTTGTCAATAAAATTTCATACTGCGACAAAATCATACTGATTGGCAATTTTAATGCCAGAATAGGCAGCAATCACATAGTGTGGTCAAGAGTAATAGGAAAACATGAAACAGGGATGACAAATGAAAGCTGTTTATAACTGCTGTCTTTTTGTCAACAGTTTGGTTTAACAATCACAAAACAGTGTTTCAGCAGGCAGATAAGTATAAAAGCACCTGGAAGCAAACCCAATCTGGTAACTGACACATGCTTATCTATGTTATGACTAAGAACAAGGATTGCAGTGATTTCACATTCACCAGAACTCACAAAACTCCTGAGTGTAACTTGGGTCACAGAATGGTTTGCAGTAAGGTACTTGTTTGACCATATACAAAGAGGCCACTGAGATCTAGTATACCTCCAAGAATAAACGTCTCTTCTTTAAAAAATCCACAAACAACAAAAAGTTTTGAAATGCTTCTAAATTCAAAGTTTGGGAAAATAGAGGAAAGCAATGGCCCTGAAGTTTTGTGTCACAATATTCATGACAGCATCAAATCATTTGCTGAAGAAGTTCTAGGATTCCTCAAATACAAACACCAAGATTGATTTGATGAGAATGATTCTCAAATTAAACATCTCCTTGAAACTATGCTCAAAAGACACAAGACATGGATCTCGGACAAAAACTCATCATCACTCAGATTCCTATACATCTCCTCTAAGAAAACTACACAGAAAAAACTGCATGAGATGAAAAATCTGTGGGAGAGTAAAAAAAGCTCAAGAATTAGAATAAGCTGCTAACTTTCACAACTTAAGAGCATTGTATGACAAGCTGCAAGGTGTATTTAGTCCAAAACGGGTGGTACAGAACCTATTCTTTCTGACAATTGAACAAAAGTCTTAAGTAGCAAAGATGAAATTTTGAACGCTTTAAATCTGTATTAAATCAAGAATTCTCTACCGGTCCTGAAGTAATCAATGAAATCCTTCAGTGGCCTATAATTGAAGAACTTGCAGAAGGACCTTCCTTGGAAGACATAAGTACTGTTATTAAAAAACTTTCCAATGGTAAAGCTCCTGGACAAGATGGTATTCCCATACAAGTATGGTGGCAGACAACTTGTAAGAAAGCTGTGCAAATTGAGCTGTTTGATCTGGAAAACTGGATCTGTTCCCCAACAGTTCAAAGATGCATCTATAAGACACTTGTACAAAAACAAGGGGAAGAAGAGGGTCTGTTATAATCACAGGAGAATAAGTTTGTAGTGCATAGCAGGAAAATTTCTTGGAAGGATGATCCTTAATCACATCAATAAATATGTAAATAAACAGCATATATCCTGAATCCCAATGTGGCTTTCTGGCTGGGAGAATCACAGCTTACATGACTTTTGTCCTCCAGCAAGTTCAAGAAAAAGCACTGAGCAAAGTACTGACTTGTATGAAGTCTTTGTCAACTTGACCAAGGACTTTGATGTAATGAATTGTGAGGCTCTCTGGAAAATTTTGTCAAAAGTTGGTTTGCCTGATAAAAGGATAAGGGTAATAGTATCCCTGTATAAAGGAATGATGGCAAGAGTGATATACAGCTGTCAATGTTCAGAAGCACTTTTTGTTGCTACTGGAACCAGACAGGGCTGTGTCTTAGCTCCTGTACCTTTTTCCATATTCTTTTCAATGATGCTTCAACATGCTTTCAGGGATTACCATGAAGGTGTAAAATTCTAGTTTCACACAGAAGGAGGTCTACTAAACTTGAAAGGGCAAAGTTTTAGATCAAAGGAAAAGACCAAGGAGGAGATTGTATGTAACTTTCTGTTTGCTGATGACAGTGCTCTGATTTCTCATACATTTGAGGAAATTAAGGAAACAATCAACTGGTTTGCTGCAGCAGCTCATGCATTTGGAAGCATCAAGAAGACTGAAGTTTTATTCCAACAAAAGACTGGGGCAGAACATACACAAGATTCAAATGTGATGATTGACAACAAGCAACTCAAATAGGTCAGGTCATTTAAATATCTTGGAAGTACAGTAAACTTTAAGAGTACTTTTAATGAAATCAATGTTAGAATATCTAAGGCTACAAATGCTTTTGGAAAACTCTCCCATCATTTGTGGGATCACAACAGTGTTAGTCTGAAAACTAAAATAAGTTTATACAAATCTTGTATTTTGAGCACACTTTTGTATGGGACAGAAGCATGGACTCCCTACTACAGACATATAAAGAAACTCAAAACCTTTCACATGTACTGACTGCACAATATCGGCAACATAAAATATCAGATATCAAAATCTTAGAAGAAAGTAATATTTCCAGTATCCAAAGCATGCTACTGAGAATTCAGTGCAGATTGGTAGGGCATGTTCAAATGAAAGATGACCACTTTCCAAAAATTTTTTTGTATGGCCAAAAAGTAGTAAGATACTGCAGTAAAGGAAGACCTGTCCTTGTGTATAAGGATAAGTTTGAAGAGTCACTAAAATCTCTACAGCTTAACTTGACATCTTGGGAAAGTCATTGCCTAGATCAATCTGCATGGTGTAAAATGTGTCATGATGCATTAAAATAATTTGAGTTGAAGAAACAGAACAACAGAAGAATTATATCTGCAATGAATAGACACATTTGCCCAATCCTAGGCAAAATCAAAATCATCAGTGTCCCTTTTGTGGCTTCATAGCATAATCCATACCTGGACTCAAATTACATTCACATATCCATCACAAATAGAGGCAGCTTCTTTCATTCTTTTATTTTTAAAACTTGTTTTCTCTTTTTCTCATTTTTTTCTTTAAATCTTCTCCTTCAAGCACTCATACATTGACATCAACAGAAGTGACCATCATCATTATTGTTATTGGTATTATTGTTGTTATCATTTCTGTTTATATTACCCTCCCCATTAGTTTACCATTGATATTAATGTTTACTGCCTTTCTGTTATTTTCCGTGCCTGTATTTCCAGTATTACTCACATCATCTCCACCTCCATTCTCACCATGTTTACCCTCACTCTTCCCATTGTTGGCTTTGGTCCACTCACGACCACTATTATTATTAGCAACATAACTAAAACATTTCTCACTACCACTATCATTCCTAATATAGTTGTAGGTACTCCTATTATCAATATCATTCTTGCATATTTTATTTTGGTCTAGGTCTGTTATGTTTAGAGTTTCTGATTCCCTTAATCTACAGGTGTTGTATGATGCTATTATTTGTGGAGTAAGTAAATCTCATGGAGTGCCAGTTAAATAACCTCCCATATCTGCTGGACAGAGAAAAATTTCCTTGGCATGCTAGAGGTGATTTGGACCCTAAACGGAGCATTGAATCAGTTAGTTTTCATAGATTTCTCTTTTTAACTCTCCATATTGTACTGTTTATGTTTATTCTCATCTTGGTTGTCTTTATTACTCTCAATGCTATCAAGATCCTTATCTCTACTCTATTTAATTCAAGTATCTCCATGTTTGTACTATATCTATCATTCATGGGAGGGTCATTTGTGTTTGTCTTCAGATGAATCTAAAATCTTAGCCACCAGTTTATCTTTGTTGTTGTGTTCCATTAATGCAATTTACTATTTATAAGGAGTGTCCTATCTACAGTGGCCCCTACCATAAGGTGAATTTTTAAATCTAATTTCTTATCATATCTTTTCCACCTACAATTTAAAATCCCTCCACTCTTACCTCTCTGGTTCATACTTCAGTTAAGTTTTGTTAAGTGATGTGATGTCATTACTTGTACAAGAATTACCATGAGAGATATATTTGATTTTTCCACAATAACTGATCTCCATTAATAACCATGTTGTTATATCCCTCCTGTCTTTTAAAAATGTCTCCATTTGCTGATAGCCTAGATATTCAAGCAAACACCCCCATGGGGAAAAAGTTTGTGATACTTTTCAGATGGTTAAATCCTCAACTTACATTCTTTAGATTTTCATTTTACTTATGGAAAGGGTGATGTGTTCCAGTGCAAAAGTCAAGTGTGGTATCCAGAAAATTAATTCTGTTATACTCAGTTTCTATTGATATCTTAAGTCCTAATCATTTAAAGAATTTTATGAGCTTCTTCCAACACTTCTCTAATATGCATATGTTACAATCATGTACTGCAAAGAGTGTGTCATCCCTGTATGATCTGCCCTCTAGGACAGGAAACTCCGCATCTGTGCATCTTAAAATGCCTACTAGATATGTTACTTGAGCCAACCCACTCGAACCCATGATTATGTCAAAGTTATTAGGTTTTTCTTTTGTCCTCCAGAACTTACCTTCATATTCTAAAGCGGACATTAACCGATTTCCTAGCTTGTATTTTTCTAGCTTCTATTATTGGTCGAAATGGGTATGATGCCTAAGGGATAAATGAAAATTATTTTACCTAATTTTTTATCTATATGTATGCATGTATGTTTTTTTACTTTGTTAAATATTTTGATAATCTTTTAAATTTTTAAAATCTTATTTATTTAATTATTTTTTATCATTATTATTATTGTTGTTGCTGTTGTTTTAGTATTACCTTTCTATATTTTGTAAAATTCTTTTAATCTTTAATTTGCTTTAATGTTAATTTTATAATTTTTAATGTTAGTTTTAAATTTTAATGCACAATCTATTTAATGGTTTAACTTTTTAAAATTCAATTTTGAAGAATCTTGCCTCTTACAATATAGAAACATTTTTCATGGCTCTAGCAGACAAAATGGAAAAGGTGTTGCCCTGGAGGATAGTGAGGGAGATGCACTGGAATAGCCACTCTGACTCTCAAGGTTCCCACTTGTGGACAGCCCCAATAGCAGTGAGCAGAGATATGGTTCAGGGGCCAATAATGCTGGAGTTCTTCACTGTCATAGGCTTGACCATAAACATATCATAGTGACTGATAGTTTGACAGATTGCTTTTCTCAGCCTGATAAGCAGCGGAGTCTGAGCTATTAGCTAATAACACAAACTTACCACTGGAGAAGATGTCACAGCATGTGGCATCGTAGTAGAGGCCTACTGCCATGGAATGGGAAAATTGTCATACGGTGCAGCCTTTTACCAAACCCTCAGTCTAGCCCCACTGGCTTGAGCTGGGAAAGGAATCTTGCAGCATCTAGGCCATGGTTTATGATCTTAAGGGTAGCATGGTGTGGAAGGTAGCTGGCACTATGATGGCATGACAGGGAGAGAGACAACCCCAAATCCTCCCCAACTTCACACTTTTTCTTTCTCCTTTAGACAATCGCAGCATGCAATCTGTCCATATATACATTTGTGTATGTCTATCTATGTGTAGGGATCTAGCTTGACTCTGCCTGAAACTTGAAACCAAATCCATCCGCTTGCTGCTTGTCAAAACAAGCGGAAAATACTCTCTACACTAGATGATTGATGAGGAAACACTCAACCCCTTAGGACCTGTGCTGGTCAAGGAAAGGTCAGTTCTTTGTTTAAGGTTTGACCTATATTACTGACCATAGTCTATATAACAGAGAACAGTTCCTATTTCTTCCTCTTTTGTTTCAGCCAGACCAACAAGCTACACACTCTTTTGTGTCAGCCATGACCAAGGGCAGCACTTGCCTTTCGACTGCAAGAAAGACAATACCACCTTTATCCTTCTTCCTTTCTAGTCAGCACCATACATTCCTTACTCTTTTACTCTCTACTGACAGAAACCTTTTTCTACACTATCAACTACTAGCCAGTGAGCCATCCTTGTTGGTACTATCATTAGAATTGCTACTGTCTCTTTAACATCCTGTCAGGCAAACGAATAAATATATGTAAATAATATTTCTTCCTTCATGGTGTTGATTTTTTGATGTTTACTGGTAATCTAATGCAAGAACCTTTAAGCGTTACATCTACATGCTACATTTAGTAGTGGCCTACATCATATCAACCTGATATCACATCTTTCATCCAGCCCGCTACATAAGTATGGATAAAATATAAATATGAATATAAATATAAGAGAATGGATTAGGCAGAGCAGGAGGATACACATAGATGGAAAGGATTGCCAAAGAGGTCACAGTTGTATGGTAAAAGATTTCCAGACAATGGACATATGAGAACAACAATAAATGAGTGAAGAGTGGATATATAGTCCGTGAGTTTATTTGGCAAGAAAAAAAACATAACTGTCCCAAAATATAACAATATAAATATAAATATATGAATATTCAGAAGAATATGTCCATAAGTAAGTTTGTCTGAAAGAAAAGAAGAGTGGAAGAAAATAATTCTTTTAATTTAATTTAATCTAAATTATATTCAGTCTTCAATTTTATTTAGTTTTAAATAACTGAACTCGATTTCATCTTATTTTAATCTCACATTTCTCCCTCTATCTCTATTTTATATCTAAGCTCACCAAAGTTTTCTCAATCTTCCCTTCATAATGTTGTTACTTCTGATCTTTAATTCATTTTCTAATTTCCCTCACTTTGCATGATAGTGTAAATGACCAAATATTGAAGATTTAAGTTGACCATGTGTGTAAATGGACCTTATAAAATTTCAACACAATATTTGGAGATTAATTAAAGTCACTCGCCACATCAGAGTGGCTGTTCCATGTTACAACTAGTTTAATCCCAGGCATATCTTCCACCAGCTGGTTATCAGTGTAATGCTGCACCCTTTATATACAATATACATTGCTAGCAGGAAGAGCGAATGCCTACCATCTTCTAGTAGACAAGATCATGAGATTGACTCACTTTTGAGCTGGTTGGCTTATCCTCAGTCATGAGCATCTGGTCACCAGAGCAATAGCCAGGATCGCTCCAGCAAACAATATATTCTAAATGAAGTGACCATCAATCACTGATTTGTGACAAGCAAAATAGCTAGTTGTAAAATCTCAAGAAGAGATCGGAGTAGTAACTATACTAACGAGTAAAGTTAATTTACAGAATATCTGACCTAAAAACAATGCAAGTATTTTCATGTGTGATAGTCACTTCCTTAATTTCAGCCATCCTCTGGCCCACTCTATTGTCTCTATTCCTTCATCTCTTCTTTTCTTTCCTTCTCTTCACCTTAGTCTTTCTCTTCCAAATTATTACTGCCCTTCCTCTTTCCTCTTTATCTCTCTTCCACTTGCCTCTCTTCATATCTCCCCCCACCCCACGTCATGCTTGTACCATTCCTTCAGTGTTCTGCTTTGTTATAACCAGAAATAGCTCTGATGAAAATAGCATTAATTTTTTTAGGTTGTTCAGTTTTTCTCAACTAATCAATGAACTGATTGAGTAAACCTATCACTAATGAACATTAAAGAAAATATATGTAATGAGCGTTATTTATACTTTGTTACCTTGTTTTATATATATGTAAGAACGACAGTGCGAACCCAAAAAGAGAAATGGTGACGAATGGAAAACAGGGCTCCTTTATTATAACGCGTCACACGGTCAAACACAAACTATATCAAATGATATAAATATGTTATACTTCGATAACATAGAGATTTCGTAAATGCCAGTAAGGAAGACGATAGAACACAACCGATAGAGATGAATAACAGTAATATTTATTGTAGCATTAAATTGTATGTCTGTGTGTGAGTGTATGTGACATAATAAAACATAATAAAAGATAGGCTGTCGTGTAAAGAAAAGAGTGTGTGTAAGTGATACATGTATGTGTATGCGTGAGATACAGCAGATAGAAAAAGAGTCAGTAACACATATAAGAATTTGCCAGTTCTTAGAGTACACAATAGTAAGAGTCTGTATGTAAGAAGTTGAGGCGTGTGGGACAGAGCGATCACTCGTCGTGATGTTAGGGTTTCCGTGCCGGGCCGGGTTCCTGAATACAGGTGTTCTTCGCAGGCTAGGTTCTTGTCTATTATTTATCGTGGTGAAGATGAATCACACAAACAGAATCGAAGAGAGAAGTTCTACGGTAGTTTGGTTAGCTTGTGTACATAGAAGTCATGTTGACGCTGTCGGGGATGCTGGTAGTTGTAGTGTCGTGTTGACGCTGGTAGTCGTAGTTGTATGAAGCTGTTGATGTCCCTGGAGCTGCTGCTGCTGCTCTGTGTGGTACACGGAACAGGTCTCTAAGAGATCTGAACCGCGACGATTTGGCAGGGATAATTTAGTCTATTTATAGCTGAAATAGGGGCTCCAGGAAAGCATTAGAAGAACCCTATCACGTGACCTTATTAGGGGCTGTGATTGGTCAGTTTGCGTTCTGGCGGGAACGGTACGAGGCAGTTGCCGCTTCAAATAATAATCAGTCACGTGATGGATACAGTAGGCTGCTCTCTACTACGCCCGAACTTGATTATATTTATAACAGTGGGGAAGATGGTTTGTTTGTATATAAAGGCAATAGATGGTTTTGTATATAATGGTGATCGAGGTGTTAATGTTTTGTATATAATGGCGATCATCATCATCGTTTAACATCCGCTTTCCATGCTAGCATGGGTTGGACGATTTGACTGAGGACTGGTGAACCAGATGGCTACACCAGGCTCCAATCTGATTTGGCAGAGTTTCTACAGCTGGATGCCCTTCCTAACGCCAACCACTCCAAGAGTGTAGTGGGTGCCAGTCAGGCAGTACTGGCAACGGCCACGCTCAAAATGGTGCATTTTACATGCCACCTCCACAGGAGCCAGTCCAGTGGCACTGGCAACGATCTTGCTCGAATGTCTTTACACATTCCACTGGCACAAGTGCCAAGAAGGCGACGCTGGGCATAGGTGCCATCACGATTTCGCTATATATATATATATATATATATATATATATATATATATATATATATATATATATTACATGGAAAAATGCGAGCATGAAAAGTAATATTCTTAAGATTATAAACCTGGAAAAGTACAGAACAAGTTATTGCACCTGGAAAAGTATAGGACAAGCTACTACTTCTAGTAAAGTAAAGAATAAGAAATTTTTTATCCATGCATGCGCAGGGATTAGAGCCTTCTGGGAGGCCTGCTGGAAGCCCCTTATGTGCATGCGCAATCATCAGCAGCCGCTAAGCTTGACCACCATTCACTCTCTTCACCTTTGCTGCTGACCGAGATACACATATCTTGACCAGCTCCATGTAGCTGGAATTCTGAAGACGCCACCCGATGTTGGCTAACCTGTGAACAATGCCTTCACAATTTGTGATTAAACCGAGTCTGCTGCTTCCACACCAAGGTGACCTGGCTACTGATGGTCCCAAGATGTAACGCTTGTACAAACAAAAAATAAATATTGTTATTTGTTCGGATATTCTTGTTCTGCTATTTTCCTTCTACGTTTATGTAAGGAATTGTGTGGTACCCATCCAGTGCCAACATAACTTACTACAAAACTATAGTAACATAATCTTTAATATTCAAATTTTAATTTTAGCTGCAATATTTTAAGAAAAACTTTCTTATTCTTTACCAGAAGTAATAGCTTGTCCTGTACTTTTCCAGGTTTATAATCTTAAGAATATTACTTTTCATGCTTGCATTTTTCCATGTAATTCATGATTTTTCTAGGCACTGCTGTTATAAGATAATTAATAATGTATCAATTAATAATTTAAGATTTTAACTTATAAAATACTGAAAGATAATATTTCAATTTTTCCATGTAACTGATGATAATATTTCAATTTTTTTATGTTTAATTTAAATATATGTTGTGATTGAATTATTTGATATTACCCATCCACACCAAATTAATGGCAGAGAATATTACCATCTTGTTGGTTGCACCATGGCTCACCAAAAGTTGCAAACAACATGACCCCAAAACCATCAGTTACCAGGTTCACCTTAAGTAACCTAGATTTTGAGTTGGTGATAATAGCAATGACTGCTGCTAATCTAGATCTATCAATTATTAGGTAATCTTCAAGTTTAGGGACGTAAAAAAAAGTAAATAAAAATATACAAGGGAAATAACTTAACGTCTTACTAGTATTATCCGTACTACTCTGAAATGTGTTTTTTTTTTTAGCTGTTTATAAATAAATCACACGTTTTTTGTTGTTTTTCTAAAACAGCATGCGACGGAATTTTTTCTTATAAAAGTTTAGAATGTTTTTTCCTTTTCCAAAATGGAAACGAAATGGTTTGCAGAGTGAGGGTCAGCATTCAGTTCCAGAAATTCACCAACATTATAAACTTCAGAAATGGCAGCCAAAAAATAAACGAATGTTTTTTCTTTTGTGGTTGAATTCAATCACGTGTGTGAATTATTTATAAACAGCTAAAAAAAAACACATTTCAGATCAGTACAGATAATACTAGTAAGACGTTAAGTTATTTTCCTTGTATATTTTTATTTACTTTTTTTACCTCCCTAAACTTGAAGATTACCCAATAATTATTCAATTCAATAAGCATTTCGTCCAGCATACTAACGTTTCTGCCAACTTGCCATGTTAGAATGTAAGTATTCATTTTAGAAATATATTGTTATCTTAACATTATTGCTTGGGGCATTACATCTTACTTCCTCACTCACTGACAATAAATTTTATGACATTTCACTTCATAACTTTTTTCTACTAATTTTTGTTCAATGTGACTAATGATTCTGAATTCCTCATGCATTTTTCTATCATTTAAGCCTAAGAAAAGTATATTTGTATTTTAAAATAAAAATAAAAATATGTTAATTGAATATGAATAGGTGCCTTATTGCCCACCTTTAGATCCCACATATTTTGATGTAACTTTCTTTCTATTGAAACAAATCTCAAACTATTTATGCCAAAGTGTAGCTGAGGAGGTGTCCTCTTTAAAACTGTTAACAGTTTGCAATTTAGTTGAGAACTGAATTAGTGGTGAAGCTTGGAAGCTGCTGCGATTGATGAAATGGTGGACTTAAGAATATATTCAACCACTACTGTGGTTGAATGATATTTATATATATCTATTACTTGTTTTGGCCATGTGGCTGTAGTCATATTGGAGCACCACTGCAGTCTTTCTGATTTCCTCAATCTGGGGTATTTCACATTACCACTCCTGTTAGCCCATTTGGTGTATAAGGGAGTTTGATTCCACTGCCTGGTCTGCACCTCATGCTGGGCTGTTGGTTTATCTGGTATTATGGAGAGGAGTATGTCTAATTCCTTTTTGAAGACATCTACTTCTGCCTTATGTAGATTTCTTAATTTTTGTGGCAGGGCATTGAAGAGCTGTGTCCAAGGGGGAAGTGAAGACACTTTTAAATTGTTCACTGAGAAAAAGGAGGCATTGGGTAGAAGGCAGTGGATTGGGGGACACTATGAATTTATAATATTATTATAGTATTGTATACAAATTATATAATATTACATTAAATATCAAATGATTCATAGTATATATAAATTAGTAAAATATAAAATATTTATTTATACATAAAAATAGGGGTGGGGTGCTGAGGGTATTATGTGGCCATGAGGTAGGCAGTGACCAAAAAAGTTTGAGAATCTCTGTTTTAGGGTTTGTTTTTATGCTTGCCACAGCTCTGTTCTCTCTCTCTCTGCTCTTTCCTTTTCATGAGAGAGTTTGATCTTGCTTTCAATTTCTATGATTGTCTGTACTAAAATAAATTTCTTTCTATCCTTCAGTTGTCTATTCAATTAGTTTGAGATCTTTGATCTGCATCTCATAATGATTTTTCTGTCCCTGGGAGTCTTGTTTGTCGGTATGCTGGCCTTTCTTTCCAGGGTGTATTTAGTGCTTATAGTTTGTACTGTTGACATAAAACAAAGTTTCAAGTCAATGTCTATAAATATATATATATATATATATATATATATATATATATATATATATATATATAAAGAAAATAAAACAAGGTAGAAAATGCTAAATGACCCGTTGTGGTTGTAATAGTAGTGACTGGAATTGTTCTGAATATATCATTTTTAATATTTGCATGTGTATTATTCTAATAGTGTCATTTGTAGTGGACGCATTCAAAAGGGGTTTATATTTTGTGATAAAATATGGCTCTTTACTAATATGCTGACTACAGGTTGCATCATCCATGAATTTATAGAGGGGTAAAATTCTGAAGGTCAGTTGTTTGTTAATAGCGCAAATGTTGATGTGTTCGCTGAATGCTATTTTTCTGCATTCTTGAATTTGATCTGGGATCTATGTAGAGCCATCCTTTGACGTTTTTTTTTTTTGGTTTGACCTATGTATTGCTCTCGACACCCAAAACAAGTTAATACATATATTAGGTTCTCTGAAGCACATATGAAGTTGCTTTCCACTGTGAAACGTTGTCCCTGTTTGAAGGAGAACTCCAATCCCTCAATTAAGTTTATGCATATACCACAGTTAGGTCTTCCACATTTTTTTACTGATGGCTTCAGTGTTGTTGAACATACTTGGGCTTGTGTTAGGAAACTTTTCATAGATTTGGGTTGTCTTTTGTGCTTTATGATGGTGTGTTTAGAGGATTAAATTCATTCTGTGGTCCCTTTTTTAGTAGGGGAATGTTCTGGAGGATGATGTCGAAGGCAGTCCCCAATTTTTGTTGATAGAAGTTGTCTTTGAAGACAAAGTAGCTATTCTCCAAGATGAATTTTAACCCTTCTATCACAAATTTTTTTTTGATGCAATGTAGGAGTTCGTTGACATAATTCCTTAACCAGAATTGAATTGCCTCTATTCCTAGGCTGTGGGGGATATTAGAATAGAGATTGACTAGGATACTAGTAGGGTGTTTTTGTTTATTGTTTTAGGGAGGTGATTGAGCATATCTAGGTCGTCCCTTATGTAGCTTTTGATATGCTTGAGGAATGGTTTTAAGAGGGTGTCTAAAAAGTTACTGAGGTGGTGAGTTTTCCATGTGGGACCTATTATTACAGGTCTTAATTTGAGGTCATGAGAAGTAGGGACCTTGATTATTATGTCTGTGGTTATCCTGCATGCATTACTTATTTTCTCATGTTTGTGTATCTTAGGAATACCATAGAATTGACTGGGTTTACTTTTGAAGTTGGTCATATAATCGTATTCTGCCCTTCTCTGTGTAGGTTTAACATGGATTTTAGGTTTCTCATTATTTTCTGCTGACAGTAGTGTTGGACCTTTTCATAATATGTTGTGTCTTCTAATATGGATAGTACTAGAGTTATATAGTATACCGTGTCCATTAAGACAACTGCACTCCCTTTATCAGTCTCTTTGATTGTTATTGTTTTATCATTTTTTAATTTGTTCAGCTCAGCCCATTCTTTTTTGCTAAAGTTTGGCTTGTATTTTTGTTTGTGTATATGTTGATATGGGTAATTTGTAATGTATTCACAGACATGGTCAAGAATTTTGTTCTTACCTTTTGAAGGGGTGTAGTTACTTCTATTTTGGACTAACGATTCGTCCTTGTTGTATTTGTCGTATAGTTCCTCAACGAGTCATAATTTTCTACAGAATTCCGCAATGTCTTCTTTCATTTTGATGTAGTTGAGGCGTTGGGGGAGGGGGTAAACTCGAGCCCTTCGGAGATATGTTGATTTGGTTTAGTTAGATTGATGATTTTTATCACTTTTGGTTCCTCCTGTCTGTCTGGTGCTATCTCGTATCTTTGTGTTTGCATATTGGGTTTAAAAAATTATTGAGGTGTTATATAGTTGTTGCTTGTTGTTGTGGAGTGCCCTGTTGTGATTTATGGTGCCAGTTCTTGGAAGGGTATTGAAAGGTGTGTCCCTCTATCCCATGTTCGGATGTGATGTTTTAGGAGGCTGTCATTGGTAATTATTATGTGTGGTACAGGTTTGTTGTGTGTGGTTGTTTAGTAGATCGTTGAAATGAAAATTTCGTTGGTGACTCCTTATGGCGGGGAGGTTGCAATGTCTATCCTGCGGGTAGTGATTTTTCATTTTCCTGTTTGAAGTTGAGGTACACCCGATGTTGTTTCACTGGTGGGTTTCAAAGTTAGGGTCAGGTCTTGTATTCTGTTTTTGGTAGAGGTGATGGTTCCATTTTTTAGATGGGTATGAATCTGTGTTTGAGTGTTGTTTTGATTTTCTTATTTTTAGGAAAGGGTTGTTGGAAGCGTATTCTGTTTGAAAGATAGTTTCATAGTTTGAGAACCAAGTGGTGCTTTTTTCCCAGCGTTGGAGGGATGTCAATTCTTTATTACAATCCTCTTTCCATAGATTGAAGATCTTCTCTAGGTCAGAGACTTGAGTCATTTTGTTGATTTCTTAGTTGATCTCTTCATTGATGGATTTTACTTTCTTTTCATTTGTCTGAGCCCACAGTTTTAGAAGTTCTATTTCTATCTTCATTTTTTTCAGTGCCATTCTTTCCCTGAGACGTCTTTGTGCCTCAGGTTCATCTGTAATGGCTTTGGTTTGGAGTTTGCGTGGGAGAATTAACGGTGTCAGATCGAGAAATATTTCATATATATCTGCTTTGCTGTTGTTTTGGATCATCTTCCAAAAGGCAAACTTTCTATCTCTGAGTGATTTGTTCCATCGTGATACTATGTGGTGTTTCATTTGGTACGTTGTTAGTGTATTGATCCCATATGCTGCCTCATTTGGCGGTCCTTACCATAAAACCCCATGTAATTTATGCACTTTTTTCCGCAAAAATAAAAATAAACTTTAGGAGGTGGGTAAATTACATGAGTAGATTGTTTCTAGAATGTTTTTTGAAATTTTTTTGTTGTAAAAAGACATACAAAGCGTAAACATTCAGACTGGAAGTTGACTCATTTAATGTCAGAATAGGTTTTTACAGAACAAATAATGGCTTAAATATAATGAAGTTGACTTTTATATATGCTGGACGGTATAATGCTTACTTTTTCTGTATAAATTTACTAAAACCATTAAATGGTTAACTACTTTTTGAAGTCTGACATTCATGCTGGTAAACACGGTCCAGACTATATTGTACATTACTTGGAGTTTCTACCTATTGCAATGGAGCACCATTGACATACGTATTGATATAGATATTCCTGACTGAAAAAATGTAATGATATGGATAATCTTCATTGTATGCTTTTATTTTTGTCTGTTTATTACTAGGCACAGTTTAAAATTTGTTGTACTGTTTATGCCAATTTCAAACATTGGCTTCATTAACATTAAAATGCCTTCTGGCAGCTCTATTGCCACATTTAAATGCATATTCAACATATTTAATTTCTTCTTCGTGATTATTCATAAGTTCTGCCTAAACTGTCAATAATGATAATGACAAATTTGCTCAACATTTTATAAGTGTGAAAGGGATTAAAATTTTGATACTCCATATCAAAGGTTCTGACAAGAATAGTTAGAAAATAATTCTGTTTACATAATCAGTTTGATCAGTCACTTTCCTCTGTTGGTTGAGTAAAGTGTCATCCAAGCTAATGTTTATGGGTAATTAAACTTAATTTGCAACACCTGTGTGTATTTATCAGCTTTGTTTACTCTGGTAATTCTAATCAACAACTTTTCCTGTGATCGTGATTTGAGTATGCTAAAGATCGGACATAATCTCTTGTGGGAAAGAAATGTAAAATAAAGTTTATTATAAACAACACAAACAATTTGTAATTTGATAGCTTTCAATGTGATACCTGTTAAACAGAAATTATTTTTATTTAATGAAAATTTAATAAAATCTAATCATAAGTAAGTGAAATACAACTAAATACAACTAAATTGAAAACCTTTTTCCCCTGGGTATATCGGCAATTCTGAAAACTTTTGGGTGCGAATTTACACGAGTAGAAGCTTTTCTTAACAATTTTTATCCTGAAAAATCACCTGCGTAAATTACACAGATATGCAAATTACATAGGTTTTTACAGTATACACACACACACACACACACACACATACACACACACACATACACACACATATTCATATATATATATATATATATATCATCATCATCATCATCGTTTAACACCTGCTTTCCCTGCTAGCATGGGTTGGACAGTTTGACTGAGGACTGGCAAGCCAGAAGGCTGTACCAGGTTCCAATCTGATCTAGCAAAGTTTCTACAGCTGGATGCCGTTCGTAACACCAACCACTCCGAGAGTGTAGTGGGTGCCTTTTATGTGCCACTGGCATGAGGGCCAGTCAGACAGTACTGGCATCAACCATGCTTGAATGCTGCTTTTTATGTGCCACTGACATGGTAGCCAGTCAGGCAGCACTGGCTATAGCCACTCTCGACTCTCGAACAGTGCTTTTTATGTGCCACCGGCTATATATATGTATATATATATATATAGATAGATAGATAGATAGATAGATAGATAGATAGATAGACAGACAGACAGACAGACAGACAGACAGACAGACAGGTAGATATTATATATTAATACACATAATGGGTACAAATACAAAATCATACACATGTACTGATTTAGATGAGTATAACAAGTTTAAGCATGTATAATTTTACAAGTATGTGCATAGCACGACTGTGTGGTAAGAAGCTTGCTTCTCAACCACATGGTTCCAGGTTCAGTCTCACTGCGAAACTGAAAGAAGCCTGTCGTGTGTATATATATATATATATATATATATATATATATATATATATATATATATATATATATATATATGGCGTTAGGAAGGGCATCCAGCTGTAGAAACTCTGCTAAATTAGATTGGAGCCTGGTGTTGCCATCCGGTTTCACCAGTCCTCAGTCAAATCGTCCAACCCATGCTAGCATGGAAAGCGGACGTTAAACGATGATGATGATGTATGTATGTATATATTTATGTGTGTCTTTGTATTTGTGTTTGACCCCCCCCCCCCCCACCACCACCATCACTTGACAACTGATGCTGGTGTGTTTATATCCCAGTAACTTAGTGGTTCAGCAAAAAACTTTGAAAGAATTAGGCTTACAAAGAATAAGTCCTGGGGTCAATTTCTTTGACTAAAAAAAATCCTTTAAGGTGGTGCTCCAACATGGCTGCAGTCAAATGACTGAAACAAGTAAATGAATAAAAAAAATATAAACATACTCTCATATACAAGTACATACACACATACATAAACACACATACATGCATATATATATATATATATATATATATATGTATATATAAAAGGCAGTATGTGTGTGTGTGTGTACGTGAATGTAATTTATGCATGTCCACAAATTAGTGGGAGAGGGAAACAGAAAGCTTGCCAGCATCTAACAAAAAAAAGTAAAGAAAAAGTGGGAGAGGGAGACAGAGAGCGTCTAACGAAAGAAAAAGTGGGGAAGGGGAGTAAGTAAGACAGTGTCAGCGTTCATGAAAAATGAAAATGTAAAATGCTTTTTTTTTCTTAAACATAAGATATAGTTTCAAATATAGGATGTTTTTGAAAGACTATATCTTACAATGAAATTATATATACTTTCTTACACAACAATTAAAATATATTTATTTTAAATCATTTATTTATTTTAAGTCGTTCATCTTTCTCCCCCAACTCACTTTCACACACACGCACATATACTACTTTGGGAGCGACAGAGTTTTGTTTATATTTCACGCCGAAGAAAAAAGTTTATTGACAATCCCTTTATTTAGCAACAATGAAACAAAGAGGTATGTAACAATTTGTCAGTGAATTACACAATATAAATGGGTAAAATTTCCGAGGCTTCCACCACACCAAACCCGTTTTTCGGACCACAAAAAGGGTTTGGTAATTTTTCAGAATAACACCCGCACGATTTACACTAGGGTGTTAGGGTTAGGGTTAAGGTTAGGGTTAGGGTTTAGGGTTAGAGTTAACCTAGAAGGGACAGGCTCCTTATTTTTTTGGTTAAGGCTGTTGGTAAGTTTTCCTAAGTTACTTCAATCTAGATCCCCAATGCAAACCTTCAGATCAACCTTCTCCTATGCAGATCTCTAATGCAATTTTTTAAAAAACAGTCAACGAGAGGAAATAACCAATAAACTGATTCCTTATGAGATTTCCCAATCAAATTGCCAGCAAACCATTTTCAGCAGATTTTGCTCAAATCTGATGTCGATGTTACTTATTTTGGTTTGAAATATAGCACTTGATCACTTAATAATGCTAGCTTAATCCCGGGCTATACTGCTAGCATATATATATATATATATATATATATATATATATATATATACATATTATCCAAAGAGTACAGTATTGTATTCGAGCGAGATCGTTGCCAGTGCCCCTGGACTGGCTTGTGCGGGTGGCACATAAAAGACACCATTTCGAGCGTGGCCGTTTTCGTGCGGGTGACACGTAAAAGCACCCACTACACTCTCTGAGTGGTTGGCGTTAGGAAGGGCATCCAGCTGTAGAAACTCTGCCAAATCAGACTGGAGCCTGGTGTTGCCATCCGGTTTCACCAGTCCTCAGTCAAATCGTCCAACCCATGCTAGCATGGAAAGCGGACGTTAAACGATGATGATGATGATGATGATTACAGCTGATCTTACCAGTCAATTTTGCGCTAGGGATTCAACAGAGTGTTAGTCTGATTATGTAACTGTTATGGTGAGAATCATGACACCCCCTGTGAGAATGGACTAGCTGAACTTGTATAAGTGGCAGCATATTTGGCTGAAGGAGAGATGAGAAATCAAAGGAAGTTGAATGGTGTCACAGAAAATTGTTGAGAAGGTGTTATAGTTCGTTGAGAGTTGTTTTGGATTGGTTGCAGTTATTGACAGAATATTTGGAAATACATCAAGTGGAGACAGTTGGTGTCTACCCCATTCCATGGTATTATATATTACCCTGTTATAAGACCACATTATAAAAGTGACATACAGTGCCATGATACAAAAGTGGCAATGAGGATATCCAGTTATAAAAGTGGCAACGAGTGATTTGAAGCTTACGTTGGTAATTAACAATTTTTTATGATACAAAAAATTTGTTAATTATAGAAAACCTATTAGCTGACATATTACAGTTGCAAAAGCAACAGGAGCTGCACCAACAACTACAAAAGCAACAGGAGCTGCACCAACAACTACAACAGCAACAACTGCAACACAATCAGTTGCTGGAACTGATGTTGAAGCTGGGAAACACGGCAAGTTCATTTTTGCCAGACAGCATAACGAATGCTATAACAGAGTTTAGTTATAACCCAGAAGAAGGTATAATGTTTTTGGCTTACTTCAGAAGAAGGAAACAATTGAATTGCTTTCCAAAATGTTCAGCTATAAGAGTTCCCGGATCTTTTTTAAAACGGGGGCCACATTTTTCATTAATGTTTTACGTAGTGTTTTTGGTACCGAAAGACTTTCAAACTTCGTATACTTATCTATTTTGTGTTATAGAACAGAAAAATATTTTTGTATTCGAATTTATTTCATGTAAAAAATTGTCTTATTTCGATAATTTCAACCAATCACTGACAAGTATTCAGTTGTTTATATTTACTCCTTTGGCTGATTAAGCCATAGCTTCATTTTATTTGCTTTTTTCATTTTAAATTTGCTTTTTTCATTTTCTTTTTTTTTTCTTCGTTTTATTTGCTTTTTACTTTTTAAATTTGCTGTTTTACCCTAACCTTAGCCCTAACCCTATCACCGATAGAATTGTTTCAGAATCGTTTGTTTATGTAGTCAGCACTTAATGTATATCGGCTGAATGGACGTCAGTGATTGGTTGAAATTACAGAAATACGACAACTTTAACATGGAATAACTTAGGGATTTCTTTTTTTTTTTAAGAAGACTAAGAGAAAAAGATGTTTTATATGACACATTCCAAGTTTCAAAGTGTTTCGTTAATGAAAAATGTGGCCCCCGTTTTAAAAAAGATCCGAGTTCCCTGTTTAGCACTCACTGGGAGTGTTTGAACTTAATAAAAGAAGAGGACAAAGATTTTTTCAGTTATGCCAGAAGCGTGAATAAAATGTAAAAAAAAATTAAACTAAAGGAATTATCTCTGGACATGTCTAAATGCCTCATCTTTGTGTAAGGTTTGATAGCAAGTAAAGATTCAGAAATACATGCATGTATTCTTACAAAACTAGAACAGGCGGACCAGAATTTAATCCTATAGGTAATAGCAGAGGAGTATCTAAGAATTATCAGCTTGCAACAGGACATAGAGAAAATTGAAGGAAAAAATTTCTCTCAAGTACAGAGATGTCAACCAGGAATAAATAAAAGAAAAAGAATGTTACGACCAAATCCATGCTATGGGTGTGGAGGTATTCATTTTAAGAAAGACTGTCCATTTAAAACTCTGAAATATTTTAGTTGTCAAAAAATAGGACATAAAAGCTCACACTATATAGCAAAGCAAAAAAGGTCGGAAAAAAATTCTTCCAAAAAGGTTTGTTCAACAGAAAGTCGTGTCAACACCTAAAAAAGAAAGTATGTGTATGTAAAAATAAACGATGCGAATGTGAAACTACACAGGTAGTAACAATTGTTGATACTGGCACATAGAAGAAAAGTGGGAAACCTACATTAAAGAAAACATCGAAAAGTGTGTGAAGCATTACAGGCGAAAGATTACACTTCTTAGGCAAAAATGATAAGTGACAATACATTTTGTGGTAAAACCTGTAAAGCAAAAGTGTTTGTGTTAGAAAATGCAACAAACTTGTTCAGTACTGACTGGATGGAGTTGTTTGATTTGTGGAACCTCCCCATAAATCTGTTCTGTAAAAACCTAAATGATTTTTCCTTCAGTAAGAATAAGCCGTCAGATAAATTGAAGAAAAAATTTTTAAATGCTTTACCTGAAGTGTCGTCAGATAAATTAGGTTTCTGAACTAAGACTGAGGCATGTTTCCAAATTGTGGAAAACACAATACCAGTGTACAAACCAAAAAGAATGGTACCTTTTGCTGTAATAAAACATGTTGATGAAGAATTAGACAGATTAGAGAAAATTGGAGTAATCCAAATGGTGGAATATGCAAAATGGGCAGCTCCAACAGTGTGTATTAAAAAAAAGAAAACAAAATCAGGGTGTGTGCCAATTTTTCCACTGGCTTGAATGAATATCTGAAAACATGTCACTATCTGCTACCTACTCTGGAGGATATTTTTACGAAGTTAGACAGGGGCAAGGTATTTTCAAAACTGGATCTCTCCGATGTGTGCCTATAAATTACCTAAGAGTGAATACGCATAAAGGACTACATAAATATAACAGATTACCATTTAGTCTAAAGGTCGCACCTGCAATTTTTCAATAGATTACGGATGCAATGTTAGCAAACTGTGAATTTGCAATTCCATACCTGGATGATATATTATTTAAAAGGGAATCTCGTGATCAGCATGTCGAGCATGTAAAATGTGTTTTTCAAAAAATAAGAGATTACAGTTTCACACTGAGTGAGGGAAAATGTGAATTATTCTTACCTAAATTTAAGCATTTAAGACAAATTATAGGCAGGAATGGATGACAACCAGACCCATCGAGGGCAGAGGCAATTAAGAATAGGCCTCCTACTAATATAATGACCGTACAAGCTTTTCTAGGTCTAGCAAATTATTATCAAAATTATATACCAAATATGTATGAGATGAGAGCTCCATTAAATCATTTCTTAAAAATATGTAAAGTGGAATTGGGTCAAATAATTGTCAAAAGGTATGTGACAATATTAAAAAAATATTAATATCAGATTTGTCGCTGGCTCATTTCGATCCTGCAGCAGAGATTGTAGCTTCAGACACATCTGTATACAGCATAGGAGCAGTAATGCTTTGCAAATATAAAGACAGTAATATCAAGGTGGTGGTTCATGCCTCAAGTTCTCTGATAGTGGCAGAGAAAAAAACTATAGTCAAATAGAGAAAGAAGCTCTAGATTTTTGCACAGTAGAAGTTTTAGGCGACAAACTGATCACCAACAATTATTATCAACTTTTGGTTCGCAAAACGGAAATCCTACTCATACTGCAAATAGGTTACAACACTGGGGTATGATATTGTTGAATTACAACTTTAAGATGGAGTATATTCCATCCAAGAAGTTAGACCATGTGGATTGTTTATCAAAGTTAATTCCAAAAAATACAGAACTATTCAAAGATACCATGATTGTCACATTGTGAGTGGAAAATGAAATAAAAACATTTTGTGTAAGGACATTTGGGAGCTGCAAGTAACTGTTCAAGATATAAAATTAAAATTGGAGAATTGGAGAATGACAAATTCATTGCAAAGATGAAAGAAATGTTGAAGGTGAAAGAAAATGAAAATATACATAACACAAATGCGTACCATTTTTCTCTGTGTGATAATGTGCTAATGTACGCACAAAGAGTATATTAAATGAATTTTATATGGGACACCCAGGGACTATAGGAATGAAATCAGTAATGAGGAGTTATGTGTATTGGCCTACTATAGACCATGATATTGAACAATTGGTGAAATCCTGTAGAGGTTGTGCTCTCACAGCAAAGTCACCACTGGCGAAATTCCAATCAAGGCCTAAGACAGACAGTCTTACATATAGATTTTTCTAGACCAGTAAATGATGCATATTATCTGATCATAGTAGACAGCTATAGACAAGTGGCTGGAGATATGTAAATGCAGTCAACCAACCTTAATGGTAACAATAAGGTTCTATAGATGGAATTACGGTGGTGTGTGTTCTACATCGAGTCACCATTATAGATTGTGGACCGTGGTGCGTGTTCTACGTCAGGTCACCATTATACATAGTGGTTCGTGGTGTGTGTTCTATGTTGGGTCACCAACTTTAGATGGTCATGGTGAAGCATGGTGAAACCATCTAACGACTCTGTTTAGAAGGTTGGAATAATACATATAATATACCAGTTGGAAAAGAGAGAAAGACGCAACCGAGTAGAAGGTTTAGAGAGAACATTTATTGATATGTTAATGTCATTTTATAGGAGACAAAAATAGATGATAAAAGGAAGATATTTCTGTAGTAAAAAGGTGAAATTAGAAAGAACGGTTGGTCATTGAAGTAAAATGAAAGCTGGTACTGAACTACAGAAAGGAATGCGTGTTCTAAGTCGGGTCACCATTATAGAAGGAATTGTGGTGTGTGTTCGTATCATGTCAGGGTCACCAATGGTTTCACAACACTTCACCTCAACCATCTATAGTTCCTTCACGAACATTTTGCATGATACGGTGTCCTAGACACCATAGTATTGGATAACGGAATGCAGTTTTTGGGGTACGAATTAAAAAATTTCTGTGAGAGGTATGCAGTCAATTACATCTCTACCCTGCTGTACCACCCAAGATTAAATGGGTACACTGAAAGGTTCGTAGTCACATTTAAGCAAGCACTAAAAAAATCAGGAAATAAATTAGGCAATGATGCAGCACTAACTCAATTCTTAAAGGTTTACAGGGTAACAGCTTACCTAAACACCTGTTCAGGCAAGGTGCCCGCAAAGCTACTGTTTGCCTAGAAGATAAAATCAATTTTAGATAAATTGTTACCTACAAAAAAAAAAAACTTACAGGGAAAACCCAAGATACACAACAAAATATTTTAATGTGGGAGATAAAGTTCATTTCAAAATATATAAGAATGGAAGACAAGGATGGTATAGTGATGAAAAGAAAAGGCAGTATGATGTACATAATAAAAAGTCAGATAGGAGAGCACAAATGACATTCGAACTAGTTGAATACTTGACATACCAAAGAAAGAGAAGAAATACCAACGGAAGTGTGTTATGACTTGTTTAATGTTCCAACACCAAAAGAGGTTGAACCTAGGCGAACCAGCAATAGAAAACATAAACAAATAGAACAAGTTGAAATAGTCCCTAAGTGAGAGAAGTATTAAAACTTCCCAGGAAATTAAAATCTCAAAATAGGGAGAGGTGATGCTAAAAGATAGAATAAAATTAAATAAAAAAGTTGTCAGAAGTCAAATCTCAAAATGGCAAGAATCATGACACCCCCTGTGATAATGGACCAGCGGAACTCATATAAGTAACAGCGTGTTTGACTGAGGGAGAGATGAGAAATTGCAGGAAGTTGAAATGTGTCATTCATAAGTTCAGTGAGTCACAGAAAATTGTTGAGAAGTTGTTATAGTTCGTTGAGAGTTGTTTTGGATTGGTTACAGTTGTTGGCAGAGTATTTGGGAAAATATCAAGTGGAGACAGTTGATGTCAACCCCGTTCTGTGGTACAATATATCACATGGGATTAGCACACGACCAGAGCTTGCCTTAGGAGGTGCAGGGCCCAATTGGGAACAATTTTGGTGGGCCCCAGGTTCCCAGTCAACTTGCACCAAGGTCTATAAAATCATAAAAATATAAAAATCCAGCCGTTGAAACTATGCCACTGTGCGGTGCCATGTAAAAACACTCAGTCCATGCTGTGAAGTGGTGGTGTTAGGAAGGGCATCCCGCCACAAAAAACATGCTAAACTAGATGGGTGCCAGACGTAGCCCCTGGCTTGTTGGCCCCTGTCGAACCATCCAATCCATGCCAGCATGGAAAACATGTTAAATGATGATGAGGATGATGATATGCATATATATACATACACTTATTATGTATATATTTATGTGTGTGTCATCATCATCATCATCATCATCGTTTAACGTCTGCTTTCCATGCTAGCAAGGGTTGGACGATTTGACTGAGGACTGGTGAAACCGGATGGCAACACCAGGCTCCAGTCTAATTTGGCAGAGTTTCTACAGCTGGATGCCCTTCCTAACGCCAACCACTCAGAGAGTGTAGTGGGTGCTTTTACGTGTCACCCGCACGAAAACGGCCACGCTCGAAATGGTGTCTTTTATGTGCCACCCGCACAAGCCAGTCCAGGGGCACTGGCAACGATCTTACTTGGCTTGCCGGGTCTTCTCACGCACAGCACATTTCCAAAGGTCTCGGTCAGTAGTCATCGCCTCGGTGAGGCCCAATGTACGAAGGTCTTGCCTCACCACCTCAGCCCAGGTCTTCCTGGGCCTACCTCTTCCACGGGTTCCCTCAACTGTTAGGGTGTGGCACTTTTTCACGCAGCTATCCTCATCCATTCTCACCACATGTCCATACCAGCGCAATCGTCTCTCTTGCACACCACAACTGATGCTTCTAACGTTCAGCTTTTCTCTCAAGATACTTACACTCTGACGGGTATTCACATTGACATTACACATCCAACGGAGCATACTGGCTTCATTCCTTGCGAGCTTACGTATGTCCTCAGCAGTTACAGCCCATGTTTCACTGCCATGTAGCATGGCTGTTCGTACGCATGCGTCATACAGTCTGCCTTTTACTCTGAGTGAGAGTCCCTTTTTCGCCAGCAGGGGTAAGAGCTCTCTAAACTTTGCCCAGGCTATTCTTATTCTAGCAGCTACACTTTCAGCGCACCCACCCCCACTACTAACTTGGTCGCCCAGATAGCGGAAGCTATCGACTACCTCTAGTTTTTCACCCTGGAATGAGATAGAAGTTGTTTCCTGTTTGTTTACAGTCTTTATTGCACCTGAACATCTGCCACAAACAAAAACTAACTTGCTAGTTAACCTGCCTTTGATGTTGCTGCACCTCTTATGTGTCCATAGCTTGCACCGGGTACATCTTATAGAGTTACTACCTACTCCTTTTCTACATACTGAGCAGGGCCATCTACCTGAAGGGGTTTGTGTTTTATCTACCTTCCTACTTATTAGGATTTTGGTTTTAGCTAGGTTGACTCTAAGGCCCTTCAATTCTAGACCTTGCTTCCACACCTGAAACTTCTCCTCTAGTTCTGATAGTGACTCTGCAATTAGGGCAAGGTCATCAGCATAGAGGAGCTCCCAGGGGCAACCTGTCTTGAACTCCTCTGTGATTGCCTGGAGGACTATGATAAATAAGAGGGGGCTGAGGACGGAACCTTGGTGGACCCCTACCTCTACCCGGAATTCATTGCTGTACTCATTTCCAACCCTCACCTTACTGGCAGCATCTCTGTACATGGCTCGCACAGCTCTCACTAACCATTCTTCTATCCCAAGTTTCCTCATTGACCACCAGATAAGGGATCGGGGGACCCTGTCAAAGGCTTTCTCCATGTCAACGAAAGCCAGGTACAGAGGTTTATCCTTAGCTAGGTATTTCTCCTGCAACTGTCTCACTAGAAATAAGGCATCAGTAGTGCTTTTACCTGGCACGAACCCAAACTGCATCTCATCTAAATTGATTCACTCCCTAATTAGTTGGGCTATGACCCTCTCTGTAACTTTCATAACCTGATCTAACAGCTTGATGCCTCTGTAATTATTTGTATCTAAAGCGTCACCTTTACCTTTGTAGCAGTTGACTATGATGCTGCTACACCAGTCATTGGGTATGACTCCTTCGTGTATCACCTGGTTCGTAATACGGGTGACTGGGCTATAGCCAACACTGCCAGATATTTTGAGCATCTCTGCAGTGATTCCTGATGGGCCGGGGGCTTTCCCGGTCTTCATACTCTTAATTGCTTTATCTACCCTGGTACTATCAACTCGGATAGCTGGTCCCTCTATTGGGTCGACATACGGCAGGCTCTCTTTCTCCCATTCATTCTCTTTATTAAGCAATCTATCGTAGTGGCATCTCCAGACCTCTTTCTTTGCATCCTCATTTAATGCAAGCGTACCATCATCCATGTGAACACATTTCTCTCCTACAACATCACTATTCTCTCTCCTACACTGTCTTGCAACACGAAATACCTCGAGTCTTTGGTCCTCACGGCGCAGAACATTGGCAAATCTTTCCTTATCTGCTTCCCCTCTGGCTAAATAAACCTGTCGCCTAGCCTCCCTTCTGGCACATTGGTACAATTCCCTGCTACCACCGTTCTTCCAGTCCTTCCAAGCCTGTTTCTTTTGTCTAATAGCCCTGTCTACCTCCTTGTTCCACCACCACGTTACTCTGGGTCGGGAGGGGACCTTACACCAGCCACAAATCTGGTTGGTGGCTTTCAACAGGTTGTCCCGCAGAAATCTCCAATTGTCTTCCACGTTGTATGATGCTATATCCCCTTCTATTTCGTTAAATGCTTCAAGTAACTTGTCTCTAAGTCTCTGTCTGTTTGCAGGGTCTTTAAGCTTCCACACCCTTCTCCTCCAAGCCTGTCTAATTCTGGGCACCCATTTTGCCTTGATCCCAAAGTCGCTAACTACTAATCTATGTTGTGGGGTACATTCTTCGCCAGGGTAGGTTTTGGCATTTATAAGCCGCCCTCTTTCCCTATTTCTGGCGAGGATGTAGTCGATTTGGCTAGAGTGTCTGCCGGAGCGGTAGGTGACTAAGTGACTGGCAGGTTTCCTGAAGTTGGTATTGCAGACCATAAGATCGGTTGCATCACAGAACTCCAGCAGTCTGGTTCCCTCCTCGTTGCGGGAACCGAAGCCATAGCCTCCATGTATGCCATGGAAGCCTCCAGCACGACGTCCGACATGACCGTTGAAGTCTCCAGCCACAAAGAGAAGGTCCCTGTCACTCGTCGACGAGGTAGTTTGCAAGAGGGTGTCATAGAATTGGTCTTTCAGACCATCTGGTAGCCCCGGTTGAGGTGCATAGGCTGAGATGACAGTGGCTAATCTATGATGAAGCACTAGTCTGATCTTAAGTACTCTGTCACTTACTCTAACGACCTCGATTACCTTATCCACCCATTTCTCCGCTAGAAGTATTCCTACGCCCCCGACCCCGTCAGTGTTCCCTGCCCAGAAAATCTTGTACCTGTGTTCTTTGCCTGTGAGGAACCTCGCAGAACCTCCTCTCCATCTTACTTCCTGGATGCAGCACATATCTACGCGTCTCCGTTCAAGCATCTCAACAATTTCACCAGATCTACCTTTCAGCGTGCCAACGTTGAGAGTGCCAATCCTAACAGTATGGGTGTTGGGGGTGTGGGCCTGTAGCCTGGGAAGGGGAAAAGCAATGTCGTGTACCTGAAAAGAAAACTTGCAATTGGAAGAATTCATAAGCAAAACAGTACCTACAACCTGCAAACATTACTCAAACTTAATGCGCTACCCAAAGGTAGGGGAAAGGATGGCCAAGGCCACTAGATGGGTTCCAGGAGACAGCCGAGGATGACAGGATGACAGAGGAATGCACTTCCGGTGGAGGGGGTGGGAGGGCGGGTTACCATCAGCGAGGAGATAGGGCTCTTAATCGTAGATTTTAAATATTTGAGAGACAACAATGCATAAATCGTAATTTTTAAAAGAGCAATGAAATCTAGGTGAATAGAATATATACGTAGCATGAATTTAGGAAGCTTAGAAAATGAATAAGTATGAATTTAAGACAAAAACTGAATTCAATTGAATTTCATATATATGTGTGTGTGTGTGTGTGTGTGTGTGTGTGTGTGGTAACTTTCTGAAACATGGATAATTTGTTAATAAAATTTTTCTACATATATATCTCAGATGGTGTAAATTACAATTATATTGGAATTTGTTGTGTAAAGCATTTTTCTCTCTCTTTTGGTCCTCAACATGGTTGTTTAGTATGCTAGAAATAGCAGTTATTAGGCATAAAAAGCAGCCACTATTCTGATCTCCTAATACACCACAAAGGGGAAAAAGTCCTTTGCAGTATACTAGGAGCCAAGATTAGTTGATAGTGCATGAAAAAAAACAAGGAAAGAATCTCTGAGGTGAGGGAGGATTCCGAGCCCTCCCCCTTTTGATTTCGGAGGAAAAAGTCATTTGTGGTATATTAGGAGATGAGATTAGTTGATAGCACAAGAAAAAAGAAAACTGAAGAAAAGACATTATTTCTCATTGAAATCGAGTTAGGTGTTGTTAAACTATAAATTTAAACTACATCTAAACTACGTGTTTTAATAATATTCAGGCAAAAATCAGAAAGAAATTTAACAAGACCCCAAAGAAACTTTTATTTGTTGCATGTTGTTGTGCTAAAAGAGATATACATGAAATGCAAGTTAATAATAATTATTAATTAGAATTTTTCGGAAGCTGGTTATATACTTACCGATTATTTTTTCTAGAAGCTCTGTTGTAAGACACAGTACTGTCTGTGTGGCAAGAACTTTGTTTCTTAGCTATATGTTTCTGGATTTGGCATCAGTGTGTGACACCAAATGTCTCCTACCATAGCCCCATGTGTGTAAGTGTGTGTGTGTGTGTGTGTGTTTGTGTGTGTGTCTGTGTGTACGTGTGCACGTGTATGTGTGGCTGTGTGTGTGTGTGTGTGTGTGTGTGTGTGTGCGCTTGTATGTTTGTGCTTGTCCAAAACCTGAATGGGTGCCATTGCAAAGAGATTTTCTCTTTTGAATAGACAAGAAATTTTATCTCACTTCCCCCATCTTTCTCTCTCTCACTATACACACACACAAACATGCGCACGCATGTGTGTATGTATACAATTCTCTACAAAATAAAAATACATATACATACAATCATATACATAAATACAAAAACCTCAAGCAACCCACTATCAAAAATAATTGAACTTTTAACCATTGTAGCCAAAATACTGAGTACTGAATTCTTTTACACATACATATCCATTGAGCCTTTTGCTTTTATCATAAAAAATTTTTTTGCTTTCTTTAATACATACACACACACACATACATACATACATACATACATATATATATATATATATATATATATATATATATATATATATATATATATATATATATATATATATATATATATATATATATATATATATAGACTAGCTCTTGTGCTGGTGGCACACAATAAGCACCATTCATGCATGGGTTGTTACCAGTGCCCCCTGACTGGCTCCCTGTGCTAGTGGCACGTAAAAAGCACCATCTGAACGTGGCCGACGCCAGTGTCACCTGACAGGCTCCCATGCCAGTGGCACTGGCATCTCAGTCCCGAGTCAAACCATCCAACCCATGCCAGTATGGAAAACGGACGTTAAAAGATGATGTTGATGATATATATATATATAAATATATATAGTTTCCCCAAAATTAAACATAAACAAATATATATATATATATATATATACATACATGCACATACACACATACATTGGACTCAAAATAACAATTGAGACCATCATCATCATAATAAATTTACCAGACATCATGCTAAACTTGGGCTCCGGTTCATATATGCCCTATCACAAACCAAATGAGAGGCTGTCCCACATTAACACAGCCTCCTGCTACCCACCTATCATGCTCAGGAGCCTGATTAAGGATGTCAGCAAGAAGATCTAAAAACTTCTTCTTGAATCAAGAAATTTTTGACTCTGCAGCCTCCTATTACAACAAGGCCTAGGTGTTCAGAGGGTTTCAGGACTGCATCTCCTATATGCCAGGCCAGCTGAGGAAAGGAAGAACTCTGTGAAGGTCATTTGGTTTGCCCTACTCTTCTCTCTCAATGTTAAAACTTGTGTGGGAAGGATTCTCCTAGGTTAGTGGACAAGCACTTCACACAGACACACAGGTACAAAAGTTTATTCAATAGGCACAGCCTAAGGCTCTCCATTAGTTTTGCTCTCAACATTAAAAATTGTTAGTGAACTCCCCTAAAACGCGGGCAGAGGCTAGTTGCTCATGCAGGGAGTACAATGATTTCCCAGTGGGAGGCCAATGTGAGGCTAAGGGAGTCATATATGAGGCTATGGTCGTATTCAGCCCTAACAACCAAAATAATACCAGCAGCAGATACCAACATTAGCAACTGCAACTGCAGCACCAACACCAATACTATGGCTGGAGATAACAGCTATGCCAGCAGCAGTGGAACTACCAGTCCCACACCCAGAAATAACAACACCAACAACAGCTCCAACACCACTGGCAACAGCAGTACAACACCAATACCGCAGCTGAGGATGACTACTATGCCAATAACAGCAGCAACAGTGGAATCACTAGACCCCTGCCCTGTAATAACAATATCAATGGTAGCGACAGCACCTCCAACAACAGCAACATCAGGCCTGGGGCCAATGGAAGAAACACCAAAGGCAATAAGACAACCAGCACTCAAGTTCGGAGATACATTGGTCCAGCTGGAACTGCCTTTAAGCAATGCCTATACAACCATAGGTCCACTTTTAGGATTCTGGAAAGATGTTACATCACATCCCTGGCCACTCATGTGCTGTACTTTAAGGATGAATGTACTCCACATGCAATTAAATGGACGCTCATAGAGCAACTGGGTCCTATATAAATAGGAGAGGATGATGTAAGCTTTGCATAGCAGAGTGAGTAAGAATCCTTAAAGACTCGCAGGACTTGGAAACACTTTTAAGCTCCAGAAATGAGATCTATAGCTCTTGTCTGCATCTTAAATGCTGCCTGTTGCAGGTGTTCATTGATTAGGGCTATAAAAAATATTGTGAAATGGAACCAACCTAAGGGTGAAGATTCCCCATTCGTTGTTTAGAACCATAAAAATTTGCTGACTGATCTAAGGGCGATAACCTATGCCATTTAAGGTTCAGACAGTATCTTTTGTTTGCAAAAATAACTGACTTTAATGTTTTTATATCTCCTGTTTGAAAAGAGGTTATATGTCCGCAACTATTGGAGCCTGTTAAACCATCTATAAGACTAAGCATGTAGATGTATGTATTATATTATTAAATACTTATATTAATATATACTAGCAGGACCCGTGAATATTTCATGGAATTAATGGTAAATCTATTGGGTTATTTCTGAAAACTTTATCCAAAAAACCTGAAAGCATAGCCTGTGTTGTCTGTATGAAAAGAGAGTCATCCATCTGCTACTCATTGAATAGTGAAAGAAATTGGAATACGATGGTTACTTAATGCACTTTATATATTTTATGCACAAATAATTACAGAGGCAACACAAATAATTACAGAGGCATCAAGCTGTTAGATCAGGTTATGAAAGTTACAGAGAGGGTCATAGCCCAACTAATTAGGGAGCGAATCAATTTAGATGAGATGCAGTTTGGGTTTGTGCCAGGTAAAAGCACTACTGATGCCTTATTTCTAGTGAGACAGTTGCAGGAGAAATACCTAGCTAAGGATAAACCTCTGTACCTGGCTTTCGTTGACATGGAGAAAGCCTTTGACAGGGTCCCCCGATCCCTTATCTGGTGGTCAATGAGGAAACTTGGGATAGAAGAATGGTTAGTGAGAGCTGTGCGAGCCATGTACAGAGATGCTGCCAGTAAGGTGAGGGTTGGAAATGAGTACAGCAATGAATTCCGGGTAGAGGTAGGGGTCCACCAAGGTTCCGTCCTCAGCCCCCTCTTATTTATCATAGTCCTCCAGGCAATCACAGAGGAGTTCAAGACAGGTTGCCCCTGGGAGCTCCTCTATGCTGATGACCTTGCCCTAATTGCGGAGTCACTATCAGAACTAGAGGAGAAGTTTCAGGTGTGGAAGCAAGGTCTAGAATTGAAGGGCCTTAGAGTCAACCTAGCTAAAACCAAAATCCTAATAAGTAGGAAGGTAGATAAAACACAAACCCCTTCAGGTAGATGGCCCTGCTCAGTATGTAGAAAAGGAGTAGGTAGTAACTCTATAAGATGTACCCGGTGCAAGCTATGGACACATAAGAGGTGCAGCAACATCAAAGGCAGGTTAACTAGCAAGTTAGTTTTTGTTTGTGGCAGATGTTCAGGTGCAATAAAGACTGTAAATAAACAGGAAACAACTTCTATCTCATTCCAGGGTGAAAAACTAGAGGTAGTCGATAGCTTCCGCTATCTGGGCGACCAAGTTAGTAGTGGGGGTGGGTGCGCTGAAAGTGTAGCTGCTAGAATAAGAATAGCCTGGGCAAAGTTTAGAGAGCTCTTACCCCTGCTGGCGACAAAGGGACTCTCACTCAGAGTAAAAGGCAGACTGTATGACGCATGCGTACGAACAACCATGCTACATGGCAGTGAAACATGGGCTGTAACTGCTGAGGACATACGTAAGCTCGCAAGGAATGAAGCCAGTATGCTCCGTTGGATGTGTAATGTCAATGTGAATACCCGTCAGAGTGTAAGTATCTTGAGAGAAAAGCTGAACATTAGAAGCATCAGTTGTGGCGTGCAAGAGAGACGATTGCGCTGGTATGGACATGTGGTGAGAATGGAGGAGGATAGCTGCGTGAAAAAGTGCCACACCCTAACAGTTGAGGGAACCCGTGGAAGAGGTAGGCCCAGGAAGACCTGGGCTGAGGTGGTGAGGCAAGACCTTCGTACATTGGGCCTCACCGAGGCGATGACTACTGACCGAGACCTTTGGAAATGTGCTGTGCGTGAGAAGACCCGGCAAGCCAAGTAAGATCGTTGCCAGTGCTCCTGGACTGGTTCTTGTGCGGGTGGCACATGAGATGCACCATTTTGAGCGTGGCTGTTGCCAGTACCGCCTGACTGGCTCCTGTAGGATTTTCGAGCGAGATCGTTGCCAGCGCCCCTGGACTGGCTTGTGCGGGTGGCACATAAAAGACACCATTTCGAGCGTGGCCGTTTTCGTGCGGGTGACACGTAAAAGCACCCACTACACTCTCTGAGTGGTTGGCGTTAGGAAGGGCATCCAGCTGTAGAAACTCTGCCAAATCAGACTGGAGCCTGGTGTTGCCATCCGGTTTCACCAGTCCTCAGTCAAATCGTCCAACCCATGCTAGCATGGAAAGCGGACGTTAAACGATGATGATGATGAATTTTATAGACTTAATACACAGCACTCATAAAATAAATATTCACTCTTATTTTCCCTTTTCCCCCATAAACAAAAACAAAATTTTCGGTACATATGATACAACCTTTAGTTAAACTGCCTATAGTAGGAGGCTATAGTAGGAGACACTTGCCCAAGGTGCCACGCAGTGGGACTGAACCCAGAGCCATGTGGTTGGTAAGCAAGCTACTTACCACACAGCCACTGTCGCTATGTATATATATATATATATATATATATATGTGTGTGTGTGTGTGTGTGTGTGTGTGTATATGTATGTATGTATGTATATTTATTGTTTATATGTTTGTGTATGTGTGTGTATATATATGTATATGTGTATATATATATATATGTGTGTGTGTGTGTATGTATATGTATGTATGTATGTATATATATGTTTATATGTATGTATATTTATTGTTTATATGTTTGTGTATGTGTGTGTATATATATATATATATATGTATATAGGAAAGTGGTTATACACCATTAGGTGTACACCCGCTTTCCTATATTAAATTCAAAAGAAACAACGTAACGCTGACTCCGAACTTTCAACACAACAATATTTATTTATGGAGGAAATAGGCATGGTTGCTGTGAGCTGTCCCCAGAGTTGGAATGCTGGAGAGACAGCTTGACACGACCATGCTCATGGCCGGCCAGCCGAGAAAGAGGATGAAAAGAGCGGGAACGCCTCAGATGTTGAATTCCACGCATGCGCATGGGACTCTTCCTGTGTTCCTTCCGGAACTATTCCCTGCGCATGCGTGGATGAAAACGCAGTAATGGCGACTATATTTTGGCACCAAATGACGTCACCATGTATATACATAGTTGTATATGGGTATATGTTTGTGTGTGTATGTGTATGTATTTGTGTGTATGTGTATATATGTATGTATATGTATCTATGGGTATGTGTATGTGTGTATATATGTATACATATATATATATGTGTGTATATATATGTATGTGTATATATATGTATATATGTATGTGTATGTATATATATATATATATATATATATATGTCTGTGTATATTTGTTCTTTATTCTTTTTGGTGTATTGAGTTTAGATTATTTGGGTGCTAATTGAGTATATGTCTATTCAACATTTTTTTTTTTGCATCTTATAGCCTATTATCTTTTATATATATTGAGTAAATATCCATTATTGCTCTCTTTTTGATTATAGGAAATATTTTTTAATAAATTAACTTTAGTGGTTACAATGTTATTACTGGTTTAATGGCATAGACTAAGTAGTTTAGATGCCCCTATTAACAATCCCATAAACTATTTAGCTATGTTATAATGTGTAATTTGGTTTGAATTCATTTGATTACCTATAGAGGATACCTTAAATTCATGTATATAGTATCATTATATTATATTAATTTTGTTTACGTTCCCACAACTTAGCGGTTCAGCAAAAGACACTGACAGAATAAGTACTAGGCTTACAAAGAATGAATCCTGTGGTCGATTTGTTCGCTCAACGGTGCTGCCCCAGCGTGGCTGCAGTCACATGACTGAAACAAGTAAGACAATAAATAACTATACTATTTTAATCCCGAACAAGGCAGGGTATTTCTGCTAGTATATATATATATATATATATATATATATATATATGTATGTGTGAGCATAATTATAGATTGATATCAACCTACAGGTTTTGTTTCCTCATGACTTACTGAAAAATGTACATTTTAAAGTGAAATTTTGTAGGGATACGTTTTTGAAGGTGTAGATTAGAATAATGTTGATGGGAAATACTCTATAAACAACATTTTCGAAAAATTTCTCCAAAATGTCATTCTAAGAAATACATTTTAAAGATAATTACGAGGAAACAAGACCGAAGACTGGGGATTGTACGGAAACTTCTAAAAAAAAATTGTTACGAACATATAAACGTAAACTACATCCTTGAAAATGTATCGCTGCAAAATTTCATTAAAGACACTATGTTGAAAAATTATGAGTAAATGAATTCAGGTGTATGTCATGTTTTTAGGTCCAGTTCTCTTTTATTATATTGAGTGACAATGAACTTGATATATTTAGCTTCTTTCTGCTAACCTAGTGAACTGCTGAAAAAGTGCATCTAAGTACGTTGACGTTTTGTGAGGGTCAAGACGTAATTCGGTGAAAAGAAGTCGATGACAAGACCAGGAATGTTTAAATGAAAGTAAACCCAGTAAAAACCGAACTGACAATATAATAGTTATTACAATATCAATAGACTTGTTAGAAATAACAGTCAAATATCCCTGAAATCACATTCTAGAGTCTTGAAAGGAGAAGATTTAGATTCACTTTGCCTAATTAAAAGATAGGATGAACGTCGTTGGTCAGAGTTGCTACATCAGAGATGCCCAGAGCTAAAAAAGAAATGTTATGACGTTGTTTTGTCATTTTAAAGCGTATACGGACTTCTGACAAACACGAACTTCAGGTGCTTTATTTGTAAAGTTTGTTTATAGTTTATATATTTTAAAACTGAAGTAGAGTGAGACGAAACGAAACTTTTTGCGGCGCATTTACAGGAGCGTGTGGAAGCGTAGTAATCCGCCGGACTAAAGTGCTTTTAACCATCAACTCTGACCTGTGACGTTTTTATTTAGCGTTTCCCCAGAAAAGGAGCACGTGCATTTTGTAAGATGGCACGGTGAGTAACTTTGTCGGCAATGTCTTGTTTTGTTTTTTTTATTTTTTCATTAAACACTCTTTGAATTCTGTAGGTCGGCTAAACTATTCAGTTTGTTTTGATTGGGGAATTTTTTCTGCTTATAGGGAAAAAAATGTTTAAAAACATTTAATGGTCATGTTTTCCCCATTTACTATACATGTGCTGTATGAGCCTACATACAGGTTTCTATATCGTGAACGCACTTGTTAACATTCTAAAGATATTTATAATATATGTTTATTACCTTTTATTTTAAATACAAACGTACATTGATTTTTATAAATCCATCCATTTCTAATGTATATGCAATCATTATGAATACGTATCGTAGTTCTCGCAAGCATACTACTTAGTGTGTGTGTGTATATATATATAATATATATATATTATATATATATATATATATATATATATAGTATATTGATAGGAAGGTGTGTGTATGTGTCCGCTATATATAATAATAATAATGGATAAAAATCCAAATATATATGTGTGTGTGTGTATATATGTATGTGTATATATATGTATCTGTGTCCGCCATATACATATATATATATATATGGTAAAAATTCGATATTAATTAATATCATAAAAAATCGATATTAATTAACATAATATGGTATATATATATATAAAAGTTTTATGTCATATCTATTCACATATTAACGCTCAAATCAACATATTGTTTGTTCGGTACAAGGCATACATTTTGCTGCCTTTATTTTTGGATAATTATTTTTCAATGCTTCCACCACTAACAATCCCCTTTTTTGTGGCGGGAATCTTACACGAAACTGGCCTTATGTTGTTAGAAATGCTAAGCAAGAATGATGTAGCAAAACCTCTAGGTGATTAAATATCAACGGGACACTTTGAACGGATCATTTCTCTGTTGGCTTTCTTACTAGTCACAAATCTATATTATTGGGTTCTCGTTTAAACTCCAACCCCAAATCTCTAACGTGTTGTGTGTGCGTGTAAATGAATTTTGAAATTTGACGACAGCCAAGTATCAAATCTAGAAGAGAACCTGTTCGTATTTTTTTGTAAAGGATGTTTACACAAAAGTTTCAGTAAGCAATCGAAACAAATTGAAGTTCAATTTTGTTCATATGTCGTTTAAGACATATCCTTTGTGATACCTGTTAGATTATTTTTAAGACTGTCTTGAAAAAAAAAATAATAGCGGAAGTCCTTAGCTTATTTTGGATTTGTCTCAGTGAGAGGTGGTTTACCGTCTTTGAGAATTTCATAATAAAATAAGTCGTAAAAAGGAATTTTAATTTATCTCCCTTTTGAAGGCAGTAATTAATATTTCGGTGAGATTAAGTCTTTGAATTTGGCGGATCATTTTTGAAAGCACGTGGCGTCACTTTTCTAACTTATCTGCTTTAATAATTGTTTGAATTATTATTGTTAAACGTTTTATTCTAAAAACTTTTACATTCGTTCAGTTTTATTTTTGGGATAAGGAAATAAATCCATTTTCAGGTTTCAACTTTTCACAAAATCTCCGTTAGATATAACTTCCAGACGTTTTGCTATACGACGTCGTTGATTTTACATGTGCACATGTCCGTAAAGCTAGTTGACGGCGCCTGTACTGTTTCCCACGTCATCTTATCTTTTTCGTGTCTGCCTAAGGTAGATATGAAAGTTATTAAATCTGTGTAATATTTATTATCATACCTCCAAAATATCAAAATCGACACACACATTCTGGGTTTGTTGAGCGTTTGTGGATTTTTGTTATAGAAAGGAACATAGGCAAAGTTTCTCTTCTCAGCAAATACTTTTGAATTGTAATAGATCATCGAACGGTACAAGTGTAGCACTTCAAATGTTTTAGTTATGGTGCTTTTTTTTTTTAATTTCAGTTTCAACAGAAATTATTTTTCTTTGATGTCTTTTGTGTCATAATTTTCAATAAATTGTCTACGGAAGTTAAAGTTCTGGTACACCAGTCAAAACATTTGCTTTCAGGTTGTCGGAAATTTTTTTTCTCTCGTTGTTGACCTTTTATGTTAAACGTCGCCCCACCACTCATTCTATTTATAGTAAATGAAACTGAACGCAACATTTTTAGTTTTACTTAGTCTATTTTTGTCGGTGGTTTTTTCCATTTTCTGCCATTAACGTTTTTATAAAGTGAAATATGAAAAGGAAAACAAGGTATCTGTTAATTTATTTCAATTTTATCAATCTTTTGATCCCAAATTTTCATTCAACTGTTGTTTGTAAATCCTCAGAGACGGACTATATGTAATCTGAACCTTTCCCCTCCTTATTTATTAATTTTTTTTACGGAATCCCACGTTTTAGGCTATGGAGATTCCGATTCTGAAAAAAAATTGTTTGAAAAATTTCAATCCCTCCCCCCACCAAACAGGCTATTTACATGCTAGAAATAACAGCAAATCTCACAAAACTAGTGCTAGGGTTAGGTTTAGGGTCAGGGTTAGGGTTTGAGTTAGGGTTAGGTTTACCCTGTGGATCTATATAAAAACCGGGTGGGGGTGGAATCGAAATTTTGAAATTGAGATTTAAAAAATTTTTTTTTTTTCAGAATCGGAATCTCCATAGCCTAAAACGTGGGATTCCGTAAAAAAAAAGAAAAAAATAAGGGAGGGACGGTTCAGATTACATATAGTCCATCTGGACCAAATTCAATTTTTGGGTTTATATTTATCTTAGTAAAATAATTGCTTCAGATTGTGGAGTTAACTTATCTACAGCTAATGGTGTTTCTACCTTGGAAGGAGAACAATACATAGCAATTTTTTTATTTTTTGGCGGAATTCTACTTTACGCACGGCATAAAGGTAGTGGCAAATTAGCGCTACTACCCAAAGCGAGTATGAGTGACTTATATCAGTTAGTGATATGAAAAACAAATGATTTGAGCATAAAATTTTATTCTAAAACGTGCAGTCTAGTTATCTACAGCTGTTAAAATTTTTGGTATTAAAAATTAAACATTTTTTTTTCAAATTACTTCTATATGATTACATGATATACATTTTGTTATTTTATTGAATAGGGGAAGAGGTCGAGGACTTGCTTTCTTAGACTTCAATGAAAATGACCAAGTTACCAAACATTCAATTCCGCCTCCTTCGTCTGGCCAATTTAATGATGAGTGTTGGGATGATGACTATTCTGTAAATAACAATGTCACCAATGGTAACTGTGATAACAGCAGCCCTTTGTCAAATGCTACCTTTTACAATAATGTCGCAATGAATAGTCACTCTGATTCAGTACCAAAAAAGTTTTGGAGGCCAGACCAACAGAGAAAGCAGCCTGGTTGTAGAGGCTTCAGAAACCTGAATGCTGGGAGGAGGAGAGACTCACCTAGTCCATCAATCAATAATTCAGAGGAAGATTGGAACTCTGATGCTGAACAAGAAAACAGTAAGTTTTTTTTTTTTATTCTTTAAAGGATTGTTTTAGCAGTGTCAGTCCTTGTTTGTCACCTTTACAATACTTACACTGTCTGAGAAAGTGATCTTGTAATCTTAAGCTACAGTAATATGACCAAGTGGATGAAAATTACGTTTTTTTAACTTTAAAAAAAATTTTATTGAGGTTTAAAATAGTATATTCAAGTCATCTATTTATTCTACTGGTGTAGGTTTTATTTCTTAGGACATAAATACTGTATCAGTGTGTAGTTATGCATCAGAGTTCATTGAAGAGGTTAGGATACATCTAGACTTAAGTTTCTAATCAATGGAAACTATTTTGATTATGCTAGCATGGATTTTCATTTTGAGGCGTCCAGTGTCTCCAAATTAATCTACATCGTGTTTGGATGACCAACTTCAGTATGGCCATGCTTTGGCTTCCATAGTAGTAGGTCACTCGCCAGCTCTTGTTTAGCTCACCAGCAATGTCCCACAAAGCACAAGTGCCTTTCCCTATTAATGTTGGAAACAAGCAGATTTCCATACAGCTGTTTCTTGGTGGGATGAGTTCTCCAAAATGTGTTTAACACTGTTCTTAACATTCAGATGTAAGCTCCAGCCAGCTTGGATTCCATTTTTTTCGGTAAGCATCCAGGCTGTTGCATGGAAAAGTCCAACATCACATGCAACGAATTCTCGATACTGAATTGGTTGCAGTTTGATATTGTGTCAGAGAGCAAGGCTAAATCGTCAGCATAATCTACATAGGTTATTTTTTGAGCTGGATGTCTGATTGATTTTCTTTTTGTGAGTGTGAAACCGAGGCTGTCAAGTGATGTTCCGAGGACATAATCCAGGTAGATTTGTGCAGACTAGGAACAGGTATTGTCCTTGGGGAAAAATGTGTAATGTTTGGAATTTAAGGAGAAAAATGTGCAAACTGAACTAAAGCAGATGCAGCAGAAGTATGGCAGGTTAAGCAAGGTGACTAATCTAAAATAGTTTTCAGAAGTTTTATCATTTGTATTTGATATGGTTTTAGGTAGAACTTCTAATGGTACAGCCAAAAGGTGGCTAAGATTGAAGATCTGGTAAGTTTTTCCGGCTACTTATGTGAAATGGCTTCAGGTTTATTGTGCATGATTTACTGAGTGGATGTTGTGACTCATTCTTGAATTGATTAGAAACATGTATAAGTAGTGCTACTAGAGTAAAAGTTGGGTTATGATTGATATGCCATCTAGTTAACGACACACCATATATTCAATATATTCTCTCTCCTCCCTCCTGTTCACTGGGTTATTACAACATTGTAGGCTATTTTACATTATCAGTGATTTTGCTGTTGGCTCATACTTCCTATTGTTTATTACTTAAGTCTGATTTAGTGCACATGTCACCACAAATAATGTTGACTGCTACTAGTTAATTGGTGGTACGGTAGGAGTTACTGGGAAGAGTGACACAGTCTTGTACCCTCATCAACATCCATAAACTTGTTTAACCCTTTTGTTACTGTACTTCTCTTGAGATGCTCTCTGTTTCTTTCAATTAATTTTAAACATAAAAAATTAATAAAATAACTTAGTTATCATTCAGCTATTGTTAGGAACATAAACTGGGACTAAGGTTTGGAATATTTTAATTCAGAACTTATACTAACAAGATATTTGTACTATAGAGCTGGAGGTGGTTTCAGCTGGGTGGGTATCAAAAGGGTTAAAGCTTTAACATTCAGATTACCATGTCAAATGTTATGTGTATTTATTCACATTTAGAATTAATCATACATTATCATGTAGCTTTGCGATTTCAGTGATGTGTTTTGTTTACCTTTAGAATGACATAGCAGAATAGTTGCAAGAGCTCTGATCTGGTCGGTTTGAACACAAATCCAGTAGAATATTTGGGCCTGGTATGGTTGGTTCGAATGCCAAAGGGTAAATGCTTTCAGAATACCTCTTTGCATAACTGAATGTAGGAACTGAGCACATTATGAATGCTTTGTAAATTTTTCATGGTCAGGATTGTCTCGGGAGCAACTTCTATAAGTGCCAACCCTTAAGATGTTAAGTGGAATGGTTGGAACTTCTTGCTCTTGTAATAACATTATCAGTTCCCCTTAGATTAGTTTGTCTCAGGTACCCTTGCAACTCATCTGTGGTGACTTCAAACTCTGCATCATTTGCCTATGTTTGTCAAAATATTTTGAACTTCATGGTTGACTTGTTAGAAAACATGTAAGTTAATAATACAGTTTCGTCATGTGTTTTGTCAAACACCATAGCTGAGGGCTTCAATTAAGTATGTTATCCACAGTATACATAATGTTGAATTTTTTTTCCATCAGTTCCTAACTGTTGGTTTAAACCTTCCCTCTTTAATGAGTTGTTTCAAAGTTGTTTTCTGATAGTAATCCTTGACGGTAGCTGTCACACCTTGATATGTTGACTGGAGCAAAGAAGTTGTATTCTTGCGGTATATTACATTTTTACATTATCAGAAGAATCATTTAATTTCTCTGGGTGGCTTGGATCATTATGCAAAAGGTGCATATTTTGTTGAAAACATGCCCAATACCATCTTCTACAGCAAGGCAAAAATTTTTATAAAACAGCCTTTGAAAAGATTCATGGTCATTGATTTCAATTGTAACCTAGTGTATAACCTTTAGCACTGATAATTTCATTGGTCATTTTAATGTGGAAATTAAGGTTTCTCTTGAAGATTTTAAACAAACCTTTACTAACAAGAAAATTTGCACTTTCTACTTTATGTAAATCTTTTTACAAACTTTTAAGTTTTGCTTGAACCACCCATCTATTTATTAACCTACTAGCAGTATAGCTCGACGTTGTCCGGGTGTGACTTACACCATCTATGATAAGTCTTGCTAGGTGAAAATCAAATAAAAAAAAGAAAACCTTACAACGAAAAAAACCCTTATGATGTAAATATGTTCATAATTCAAAAGACGATGAAATTAATAGGGAAAGTGTGAAGGTTGTTTTGCGTAACAATATTAAGTGTACGTAAGTTTCATCCGTCTAATTGGCTATACAAATGCTTGTGCAAAACAACTTTTTGCGCCGCCTTGATTATACATAGCAGGATAATTCCTTTTCACAAGAGGTAGGACGGCAATTTCTGATGAAGCAACTGCTGGGGATCTGTTGCTACACAGTTCTGCCAGAATTCTATCAGATTGGGCAGAAGATGTTGATGCACCATTTTGCATTATGTTCAAAGCAGCTTCTGGAATGTGGTGAATTGCTGCAGTCTGTTGCTGTCTTTTTAAACGGGTTGCTGTCTTTCCCCCAGCAAACTCTCTTCTTCGGAGGCATAATCTATGTACATATTAAACAGAACGAAAGTTATAACAAATGGCAGGGTCAGTAGTTTTCACATTTCAGTAATTTTTCAGATTAACACCTGCACAATTATGTAACCCTAAAACTGTAACTGTAACACTGACCCAAAAACCGTAACCATAACACCCTAGTGAAAATTGTGCGGGTGTTAATCTGAAAAATTACCCACATTTGTAATGAAGTTCACTGATTTGCAATGTGTTGTCCATAAGCTCTGTAGTTTGTATATTTACAAAACATTGACGAACATGAGTTATCTTGTAGTGAATACTTGTGTGTACATGCGCGTGTATGCGTTTGAGAGAGCGAGAGAGGGGGGGGAGATAGGAATAGAGAACGAGAGCAATGAAGAAAGAGAAAGAGAGGAAGGGAGAACGGAAGACAGTTATAAAATAGCAATGCGTGCACATGTTTATATAAGAAACACACAAACTAAATCTTATATCTATAATGTTAATGTTTATGTTGTTGTCACAGATCACGTATGTGTGGTTGTGTATATTTTTACGTTTCTATGTTACGAAAAATATGTTAGAGGTAGAGGGATAGAAGAAAGCTATTAAATGGGAGAGGAAGAAGAACGAAGTAAGAGTGAAAAGGTAGAAGGAAAGAATAGTCTTAAAGCAAGTTAATGTATGACTTTGTATGTATCACTTTCTCTCTCTCTCTCTCTCTCTCTCTCTCTCTTTTACTCTTACTCTGTATATTATATGGCAAGCACGTGATTGATGTGTAAGAACGCCAGTACAGGTAGAAGGGAAGAAATATAAAAGTTGGTAGAAACAACAGCCAAATCTCCCTTAAATCACACAAAGTAAACGGAATTTAAAAAATGTAGTTACTGCACTGGAAAGTTCACATCGAGAAAATTCCATTGATGTAAAAATTTATATGAAAATGTGGATTTCTATAAACTTTTAAAAAGGCTTCACACAGATACAGAACTTCAGCAACACACACACACTAAATAAAAAAAATGACAGGTATTTGTATGTATGTGTGTATTAATGTGTATTCTGTGTTTATATATATATATATATATATATATATATATATGGTAGTAAGTAAATGCGTTTTAAGAAAGATATTAAAAAATTCAGTTTGTAAGGAATAAATGACTGTTGATCGTATTTGGAAGAGACTGACAGGTATTTGTATGTATGTGTTTATTTGTATGCATGTGTGTATTTGTAGGTATGTATGAGTGTAAATTCAAAAACATCTATATTTACACTTTAAAGTTGGTTTTAACACTCAACCCTGTTCTGCAGAATCAGTGTAGCGACGGGAGGTTTGTGCCCATCTCTATGTTCTGAGTTCAAATTCTGCCGAAGTCAACTTTGCCTTTCATCCTTTCGGAGTCTAAAAAATAAGTACCAGTTGAACACAGGGGTCGATATAATCGACTATTCTCCACCTGCCTGAAGCCGCCCTTGTGGGAAAAATTTAAAATAATAATAACAATGACCTCTGCCGATCAAAGTCCCTACCCACAACTAAGTCTTAAGTGTATATATATATATATATATATATATATATATATATATATATATATATATATATATATATATATATATATATATATATATGGGCAACACAAACACAAGCACTAAATGAAAAAAATGTTAGTAAGTAAAAGTGTTTTAAAAAAGATTAAATTTTCAGATTAACATCCGCACAATTTTCACTACAATGTTAGAGTTAGGGCTAGGTAGGTAATCGTGCGGGTGTTAATCAAGATTTACGAAAAGATTTTCCAAAAATTCAGTTAGTAGGAAATAAATGTTTGTCGATTGTATTTGGAAAAGATGTGTAGCTTCTTTTTTTTTTTTTTTTTTCTTTATCATGTTGAAGGACGAGTCAGAAATAACTTACAATTCCCGCCAATTAGAATGGTGTATGTATGTATATATGTATGTCGTATGAAAAATGAAACCATTAAAGTGAAACTATCTGTCATTAAACTATCGAAATGTGATTGTTTAAGTTTTGATACTGAAATAGTTTTCTTTTACTGTCAGTGTTTCTCCTTCCATTCTTTTTGTATTTGTTGTTGGATTGTTCGTAAAGGTTCATAAGAGAAAGTAGGAGTTGAAAGGATTTGTAAAGGTAGTAGAAAGAGGAAATTAGATTTTATTAGGGGGAAAATGTTTATTTGTGTAGTTTTATGGATTTTATTCGTTATTATGAGTTATTTTTGAGTGAAAAAATGACGCAGTGACCTAACTAATTGTATTTAGAATATTAATTGCAATTCTTTAATCCAAGAAATTTGGAATTGTGTAAATGTATGAATTTTAAACACACACAGAGAAAATCTGCCTTTTATAGATAAGATACAATCAAGAGCTCTATTTTAAGCATCACTTCTGATGCTGTGTTAGGGTTTTAGGGTGTTATTCTTGCATTAAATCATTGTATAATATCAAGTTTATGTTCAGTGTAATTCCTTTACAACTCCTTTATGCATGTACTGCCTTTATTTCCACTTGGTTTCTTTCCAATAATTTTAAGGGAAATGTATTGTACCTTATGCATTAGCATAAGGTATAAATATACCAAATTGCAAAGCAGTAAAATCTGAGGAAAATAGTGATGTTTTGTATTGGTAGAGAGCAGATACCTTAGATGCAAAAATGTAAATCAGAAAATGAGAGTATAATTGAGGTAGAGGATAATGATAGTAGGACATGTTTGACCAAGTTCAGTTGAATTGGTGTGTGCACAAATAAAGTGAAAGGGTGCCAATGAGTGAGAAGGCAGCTCCTGACGAGTGTGTTGAGGTCATTGAAAAACTGTTCAAAACAAGGTGAGAACAGAGGATGAAAAGTGATGGTGCTGGTTGAGTTTTGTATTAAAAAAAAAAATTTAACTTTAAAAATTTTTAATTTTACTCAAGTGTCCAGAGAAGTATTACAGGCAGTATCCTGAAAGTAATGGTTATACTTCACAAATTTCATATGAGTGGACTTGTGTAATTGGAGTTTCTGTCATGTAGTTTTCTGTTAAAGAACAAGACAGGTTGATATCGAAGAGGTTAAGAGATCATATGTAATATGAATGAAGTTCTAAAATATGAAATGCCAAAATTTTACATTTTGTCTCTTCACGGGTAACTTTTCCATTTGTCAAAGCCATTTTAGCTCCTGGAAGCAAGTAAAAGTACTTGAGGTAACCCATGTAGTGGTTGCTTGATACATGGCTGAATATATAAATATAACTGATACAAAAAGTTATGCTTGTCCATGTTTATAATACTGCACACAAGCTTAAGGATACTTTAATTTGAAGTTAAAGAAAGTTATAACCCAATTATGTACCAAATTAGAGTAGATGAGATGCAGTTTGGTTTTATATCAGGGAGAAGTACTACTGATTCCATCTTAGATAACTGCGGGTGTAGTTATTAGCTAAGCATAAGCCATTGTACTTGGCATTTATTGACTTGGAGAAAGCTTTCGACATAGTCCCTTGCTCTATGATCTTGTCTCTAAGGAAACTAAAGGTAGATGAATGGCTTGTGAAAGATATACAATCATGTACAGGGGTGCTGTCAGTAAGGTGAAAGTTAGCCATGAGTTCAGCAATAATTTTAGAGAACATGTAGTTCACTAGGGCTTGGTTTTCAGTCTTCCTCCTCCTCCTCCTCCAGGCCATAACAGGAATTTAAGACCAGCTACTTCTGGGAACTACTATATGTTGAAGATCTTGTTTTCATAGCACAATCTGTAATAGAAATAGAAAAATTCCAGGTGTGGAAGCAAAACTTGGAATTAAAAGGCCTTAAAGCTAACTTAGTAAAGACCAAAGTGCTAAGATGCAGGGAAATGGACAGGATTGTACTCCTCCCAGTTAAGTAGCCCTGCTCAGTATGTTAGAAAGGTGTGGGCAGGAATTCCATATGGTGTACCCAGTGCAAGCTATGGACATGCAAGAAATGCAGTGGAATAAGGACACATGGGAAATAGATTTTGTCTAATAACTTGGAAATAGTTACCAAGGTGACCTAATTAGAAGTGAAGGAGGATATACTGAAAGTATTGTTGATTGAATTAGAATAGGATGGAGTAAGTTCAGAGAGCTATTACTTCTGTTGGCAACATGAGGTAGTTCTCTCTCAGTGAAAGGCAGATTGTATGATACTTGTGTATGAATAGAAATGCTACATAATAGTGAGACTTGAATTCAAAATGTAGAGGTCATGCAAAGACTAAAGAGGAATGAAGCTAGTATGTACAATGTCAGTGTGAATATCTGACAAAGTGCTAATGTGTAGAGAGAAATATTAAGCATAAAAGGAATCAGTCTGCAATAGAAGACTGCTGGTTTGGTCATGACTTGTATGAATGAGGACAGTTGCATAAGGAAGTGCCAGTCACTTAAAATAGATGGAAGAGGTGATAAAGGACTGAGATGATTGGCAATTTTCTGTGCTGTAAAGGACTTCTCCATTTCACCAAAAATTAATTCCTAAAAGCATTTTGTCTATGTTTGTACATGCTGGGCCCTGCCTTGTGGAGTATCACCCTCAATTTATCTCTAGCTCCCCCTTCCCCTACAATCCCTTTTCAGTACATATCCTCCCTCCATTCTTTGTGCTACTAGTTATATCCCCACTGCTGGAACTACTTCAATTCCTGATTCTCATTTTTTACTTTCTCACTGTTTTCACTGATCACTTCCCTTCTTTGTCTCTTGTTATCCTCCTCACATCTGCCATATTTCATCTTGTATCTGCTTTCAATCTCAAATGGCCTCTTATCTGCCTTTACACTCCACTTACTACAGCTACCCTTATGTACCTCTATACCTTCCTCCCCAATGCTCCTATTCCCTGCTCATCTCCTGCTTCCTTATCTGTCATCCATGAGCAGCTTCTTTCTCTCCCTGCCAAGCCATATCTCTATCTCATTGACTAAATTCACCTCTCCTCTATCTCTGGCCTGTCACTCTCTCTTCACATGTTTGTAATTCCACCCACTCCTTCCACTAGCCATATCCTCTCTTATGCTCAGCTGCAGTTTGCTGGATCCTGTCAAACTGTCCAACCCATGATTGTGTGAAAAACTGACATTAAATAATGATTTACTATTTCACTCTATAATTAAATAACATTGTTACTTTTATAACAGTTGCTATTTTCATTGCAAATTAAACTGATTTAAGAAAAAATTCTTTACTCTTTTGAACATGGTTTGATACTAAAATAATCTTTTTTTCTTTTTCTCTCCAGAATACCATAGTCGAAAAGAGTTCAAGTTCAGGTACAGCTCATTTTAAATATTCATTTTAATTCCATTACTCAATTTTTAATGAAATTCTAACACTTGTCTAATTTGTAATTCTAGTTCTGGAAGAGACCAAGGTGACAGTAATCAAAGTAGACCAGGTCAGTTTTTTCACTTTAAGCATATGTTATTCTCTGATCTTTTAAACCTAGCAGACTATTTTTTCATGGTCTTGATATTAATCACATAGTATTTTTATGCTTCCACAAATTTTCATAACTGTAATTGTTAATTGGGTTTGTGGAAGCATTTTGCTTTTAACCCTTTCATTACTGTATTTCTAACCAGAATATACCCCTTATGTGTTTCAATTAAATTCTAAAATAATTTTGAATTTTGATTAGTTTAATAAAGCAACTCTGACTTTTTTTATTTATCAACACAATGTGATTTTTGGAACACAATTTAACAAAAGATTCTTAACCAAATTTGTTTTATAACTTTTGTCTCAAAGCGAATCTAATTACAGGTAAATACAGGTATATTCAACAAAATATAAAATTATTCAAATTGTTTGACCATCAGCATAGAAAATTATTTACACTATTTACATTTGATGGATATTTGTCATCTTGTTTGTTGTTAACACGTTTCGGCTGATATACCCTCCAGCCTTCGTCAGGTGTCTTGGGGAAATTTCGAACCTGGGTTCTCATTCCTAACGATGTTACTACAGAAGAGTTGTGCACATTACTGGATTCATAAGGTGAAATTAAACACACAAAAGACAGGTGTACCATAAAGGTATAAGTAAAACGAAAAACTAGAATTTGTCTGAAGAAAATTAGAAAACAAAATACACACACACCATCAACTAGATTAAATAAGCTCTTCCACATACATAGATACACAGAAATATACAATAATGATTTACAAAAGAAATTAATCTAAATTCGTCACTCTCCGTACAAGTAAATTAAAATTACACATAAAGAAAAATAAAAACGAAGTAAATTTGAAAATAGTTATAAAATCAAATCAAACAATATTCCTACCATGAAAACTTGTAAAGCACCCTGCTCTGCATAATGCCACCTTGCAGAATGCACATTGCAAAGTTGTTTCATCACCCCTTCCACTAGGAGCTTTCCTTTTTTAATGAAGGCATTTGCGACCCTTGAATTTTTTTTCTAATTTATGGAGATCGGCTGAATTCAGAGGAATATCCTTCTGGCAGGCTTTGCTTTTTCTCTCTACAGTTATTTTTTTGGATGAATAACCAGCTCTTAGTTGTGTTGCTACATCTGCATGGAACTGCAGATGGTCGCATCACATTTGAGCCGGTCCCGATTTGGTATATAGTATAAATGCATTAGTAATACTCATAATTACTATATACCAAACCAGGTATCGCCACCATTTATTCCCCGGTCTGCCAACTGGATAATAAGACAATCACCTGATTCAGCCGATCTACACCACCTATGTACCTGTTATAATCAAGGTTCACAAATGGTGTGCCATTTTCACCCACATGTGGCCATGCACAGGTAGATAGAAAATTAATCTGCCTCTTGTCTCTATATGCGGTTGCTAGTAAATTTCCTTTCAGTCGTTGAATTATTTCACCTTTTTTTTTTAATTTTGCTTTTTCTATATCCAACTGCAGTCCTTTTCTACTAGTGATCACTGTAGCACATGAATATGTTGCCACAGTATCTAAATTCGCCGCACGTTTGGCTGAACTGGAAAATCGGTCAAAAAATATATACGGTCCTGGTTATGTTATGGAAGTGATAAATTCCAGACCACATCATACCCTAGGCTATGCTGACTTACATATTTGTCTCTTTTTCCTGTATAAAATTCAAATCTAGAGCAGTACCCAGTTTGATTCACAAATCTTCCAGACTTTGATCCCCCATTTTGTGGGCTTTCCTGGCATATATTGTTGAAAATGCACTCAGCCTTTATAGCCCATCATACCCTCATCAATAGATAAATATCTCCCTGGTTTATAAACTGCTTTATATGTGTTTTGAACACAGTTAATGAGGGGTCTTATTTTAAATAAGAGATCAAAGTCTGGTTCTCCACGTACTGGTGTACTGCTTTGTCTCATGTAAATACGGAGTCAATTTCAAAAATCATGTCCTCTTCATTATACTCGAGACATATTCGTCTCCAAAGGGTTCATTACTACTCCAGTAGTTTGTTATTCTGGGTAACTTTCTAATGCCCATAATAATATTTATGGCAAAATATGCCTTAATTTCATTTAACCCTTTCGTTACCAAACCGCCCAAAGCCGCCCGAAAAAAATTTTGGCTCATGTGACCAAGCCGCCCAAAACCGCCCGTAATCACCTATTCATATTTAAAATGAGAATATCTGAGCAAATCTCGTTAGTACATTCGTGAAAACACGTGATTATTTGTGTAAACAGTTCAGCAATAGTTTTGTTCGACGATCAACATGTTTTTTTAATTTTGTGAATTTTGGGAGATTTTTTTCCAAATTTGTTCTTGTGTTTTCCAAATTTGTAATCCTGACAAAAAAATGGATACGAATTTTATTCTGTCAAGCAGCGAGTCAGAATTCGAAGGATTTTCCGTTGAAGACCTTGATAAATCTAACTCTGTAACCGATAAAAAAAAAAAGCACGTGGTATTTGATAATGAATCTGAGGTTTCATTTTCCGAAAATGAAAGCAGTGAATCCGAGAGCTCCGATGATAGCGATAAAGAGAATGAATTAGTACCTGAATGGAGTGAAAATTTAAAAACTCCTTCTTTCAGTGATTTTTCTGAAGAAACTGGACCAAGTCACAGTCTTACCCAGGAGAGTAAAGCTTTAGACTATTTCTTTTTGCTTTTTCCGATGTGCCTATTTGAATTGATTACGGCGGAAACAAACCGTTACGCTAAATGTAAACAAAGCGTAAAAAAGGATAGTTTGAGGTTTCCCATAAACTTGAATGAAATTAAAGCATATTTTGCCATAAATATTATTATGGGCATTAGAAAGTTACCTAGAATAACAAATTACTGGAGTAGTGATGAACCCTTTGGCGACGAATATGTCTCAAGTATAATGACGAGGGTACGGTTTTTAAAATTGACTCAATATCTACATGTAAGAGACACGAGCAGTACACCAGTACGTGGAAAACCAGACTTTGATCCCTTATTTAAAATAAGACCCCTCATTGACTGTGTTCAAAGCACATATAAAACAGTTTATAGATAAGGATATGGTGGGCTATAAAGGCCGAGTGCGTTTTCAACAGTATATGCCAGGAAAGCGCACAAAATGGGGGATCAAAGTTTGGAAAAGATTTGTGAATCAAATACTGGGTACTGCTCTGGATTTTAATTTTATACTGGCAAAAGAGACAGTAATAAATCCAGTAATGTGCACAACTCTTCTATAATAATATTTTGTTGTATACCCAATTGAATATTAGCTAATAACCCATTTTCTATAGCGATGTTTGAACAAAAATTTAAATAATTTTATATTTTGTTGAATTTACCTGTAATTAAAGTCACTTTGTGACAAAAATTTTGGTATAGAATTGGTTGAGAACCTTTCGTTAATTTATCTTCCAAAAATCACATTAATATGTTGATAAATAAAAAAGTTAGTTGTTTAATGAAACCAGCCTAAATTTATGATTATGTTAGAAATTAATTGAAACACATAAGGGGTGTAATTTGGTTAGAAATAGGGTAACGAAAGGGTTAAGCTTGTGGGAAACCACAAACTATCGTTTTTTACATTTTGTTTACTTTCAACGTAACGGTTTGTTTCCGCCGTAATTATTTCAAATAGGTACATAGGAAAAAGCAAAACAAAATAGTCCAAAGCTTTGCTCTCCTGGGAAAAACTGGCTTGGTCCAGTTTTTTCAGAAAAATCACTGAAAGAAACAGTCTTTAAATTTTTACTCCATTCAGGTGCCAATTTATTCTCTTTATCGTTGTCATCGGAGCTCTCGGATTCACTGCTTTCACTTTCGGAAAATGAAATATCAGGTTCATTATTAAATACCACGTGCTTCTTTTTTTTTTTTGTTTTCTTCAGTTATAGAGTTAGATTTATCAAGGTCTTCAGTGGAAAATCTTTCGAATTTTGACTCGCTGCTTCACAGAATGAAATTCGTATTCATTTTTTGTCAGAATTACAAATTTTTAAAACACGCGAGGAAAAAATTTGGAAAAAAATTTCACAAAATTAAAATTACATATTGATCGTTGTACAAAACTGTAGCTGAACTGTTTATGCAGTATAATCATGTGTTTTCACGAATGTACTAACGAGATTTGCTCTGATATTCTCATTTAAATATGAATGTGATTATGGGCGGTTTTGGGTGGCTTGGTCACATGAACCCAAATTTTTTTTGGGCGGTTTGGTAATGAACGGGTTAAAATATGAGTAGGTTATTACAGCTGTTTTGGGACAGTTTAGTAAAATTAACCAAACTTTTTCTCTGGCAGTTTTGGGCTGTTTGGTAATGAAAGGGTCAAACAGTTCTCTCATTTTTAGATTTTATCTGTCTACCCTAGTGAGCTGCTTGGTTTTTTATTCAACATTCACTCTTCAAATGCATTAATGTAATCTATTGCTGTCTCCTCCTCTAAACATAGACCAATTCTTTTGGCACCTAGTTGTTTCCTCAACCATCTACATTTTGTGTTTTTTACAATTGATGTTGCCCATTCAAAAAAGTCAGCTAGTTGCACTTGCTATATATTTACCTTTTCTGCCTAATCCAGCACAGTCATCTACTATACCTCTGTCACAAATTCAGCTTCATGTTCAGCAAATTACTGATAGATTCTTTTCTTCTACTTGAATTTAGGTAATGGTGCTCGCTACAAGTCTGGGAATGCTGGTTGTAATGTAAGGAATGCATCTCGATTTAATGTCAGTTCATGTAAAGGTTCAGGTAAAGATTTTTTATGCTATTTCTAATTTGCTTTGATAAAAATTTTGTAGTCTAATCATATTAGTATTTAATTGTGGAATCTAATGTATTTCTCAGGTTTCACAGTGACCCAGTTGGTCTACTACCACTATTTTACTAATGAAAATGTATGTAATTGTTGGAGCATTGGCATATTGAGTACAAATTGTAATTTAGATTATTCAAGATTCAAACTATATTTGCAGCCAACTGAACAATACTGTTGTTTTCACTGTAGACTGAATAAAAGTTGTTCTAAAAGGGCTAAAATGCATTTAAAACCAACCAAAACTTTCTGCTTTGAATTAAGATATCTAAATTGTTTCATTTCATAGATGCATTTGATAAAGTGCCTGACCATATGACATTAGGAGGTAAGAGATGCTTGTATTTTCATTATTATATCAAATGCATTAATTTACTAGAAGTTGTATTGCATATATTTTGTTATAAATATTTGTATTGCTTAAACTTAAATTTTACTCATATGACTGTTTCATATGTGCAGCCGTACTTGCAGTCTGGCTTGGTGTTGAGTCACTTGGAACTTCAATGTGTATGAAATGTTCCCTATCCTCGTAATCACATGATTAAATGTATTTTCGCAATTAACTGAGAAAAAATCATGCTGGTTTGAACAGTTACCAATTAGGAGAATCATTCAGGGGTATGTGACTGAGTATCTTATCTCGAGAGGTAAATTGCCTTAACAACTATCAATTTATTTCAAACCATTATACTTTTTGTTATGCATGAAGTAACTTGGTGTTAATACAACAATTTGGTGAGGGACGTCAGTTAGAATGGTATACTGCACAATATTTTACTTTTCAACTATTTCTAAGGTTGGCACTGTTATTGGACACATCTCACTTCATGTATTTTCACAAGTTCAAAACTTTTTTAGGTAAGTCTTAACTTTGTTAGGATTGACTAAATAAATACCTGATGGACAAAACCGACTTTGTCAGGCCTCTTCCTCTTAGAAAGTATTTCCCTGGGTTTAATGCTCTAAGTTCAAGAATTTGTGGTTTCAGGAACAAATATAGAATAACTAATAAAATGATGATTATTGGGTTTGATTATAAGATTTAATTAATTCGCAGCTCAGTAGGTATGTAATATAAATGTATGCTTCTGAATATTTTCTCAAGATGCTCAAGGTGGTGAAGCTCCATACATCCCACCTCCACCACCAGAAGATGAGAGTGCAATCTTTCAGTCCATTCCCAACGGGTATCAATTTTGCTAAGTATGATGATATTCCAGTCGAAATTTCTGGGCGAGCTGCTCCAAACGGTTTGGTTGATTTTGAAGAAGCCCAATTCCAGCAAAAGATAATGGAAAACATTTATCGTGCCAAATTTGAGAAACCAACTCCGATCCAGAAAAATGCCATTCCAATTATACAAGCTGGTCGTGATCTAATGGCCTGTGCCCAGACTGGCTCCGGTAAAACAGTAAGTAGTTCATTACATTTTCTTTTCATAGGATTGATTATCTCTAATTGAAGGAATAAGATCAATGTAATTAACACTGGAATCAAGCCATCTGCATCACATCTCAAAGATTTTAATTAAGGTTATCTCCCTCGTTTATTAGCACTTAAGTTTCTGATCGCTAATTGTATGGAGAATGTAATAAATTAGGGTTATATATAATCACAGTATGAAACATCCTTGCCTATTTAAAAAAAAAAATCTTGTATGTTTGTGTGTGTGTGTGTTTATATATATATATATATATA